>NW_028317937.1:1263750-1415000 GCF_062004578.1 Staurois parvus
TCATATCCGGCATTGCTCCTACAATTGCGCCTACTCGGATCAGAGATTTATCACAGACAATTTAGTCTACCCATAGCCGTTTTCCTGTTGACCACTGAAAGGTTTTAATTGATTTAATTGGGTGTGGCTGAATGTTCAGCGTATGCTGTTGGACACTATTTTTAGTAAATCAGGGCCCTGATGTCAAGGCACTATATTCTAGCATTCCCCATGATTTAGCATTACAAGCAGTCAAATGTCATGTAACCAAATACAGCTGTTATACAAAATAACTTCAAGAGTATTTGCTTCAATGCTTAGAATATTTATTAACGCATATTTTTTTTTAATGTTTGATGGTATTTATTATTTACAATCTTGTGGAGCATCGATGGGTGCCAAATTTTCACAGTCTTTGGCAAATCTCTACACGGGCTGGTGGGAGGAGCATTTTGTCTTCTCCCAGTTTAACCCATACAGTACACAGCTTTATTGGTTTGGTTGCTATATTGATGACCTATTGATCATTTGGCAAGGGGATAGTCTGTCCCTTGACTATTTTGTTAATTTTTAAAATGAGAATACATTAAATCTTCATTTACCTATGATCACAATATAAAAACTATTGATTTTTTGGACATCACTTTGACTAGCAACCTGGAGACAGGTGAGATAGGTTCCACAACTTTTCATAAATTCTGTGCAGGTAATACGACTTTAGATGCCAGAAGTTGTCATCCTTTGCATACTACTAAAGCCATACTGGTAGGAGAATTTATTAGAGCACGGAGAAATTGTTCTAAAGATGAAATGTTCAGGAAGGAATGTTGTACCATACAAACTAGGCTACAGGAAAGAGGTTTTCCATTTTGAAGCATGGAAAGGGGCAGGCGTATTGCCTGAGGTCGTGACAACCTTTTAGGTAACAATCAAAGATGTAACAGTACGGGAAGGAAGATTAGAATGTAATAAAAATCACTTTTGTTCTAAATTTTTCCCAAGAATATAAACAGATAACAGATATTATTAAAAAGAATCTTCCGATCTTATATGTAGACCCAGATTTGCTTCCAGTGTTAGAACAAGGCTGTAGATTTTCTTGGCGAAGAGCACCCACGTTAGGTTCATTACTTTCCCCTAGTCTTTTTACCTCCAAGAATACTACATCCACTTGGTTGTCATGCACAGGCTCATATGCTTGTGGGTATAAGACCTGCAAATATTGTCGATTGAACCTGTGCACTAAAACTTTTGACTAACTACAGGAGAGAGCTTTAAAATTTTACATTATGTAACTTGCAACACTACTTATGTAGTATACCTTATTTACTGTACGAGTTGTCATTTACAATACTGTATGTTGGCTGTACAATACGTCCTTTGAGAATAAGTATTAAAGAACACTTTTGTGATTCAAGTAATTTTCAAGCAAAACAGATTTCTCGTGTATCCAGAGATTTTCATGCTGGAGACACTACTTTATTTCAATTTTGTGGCATTGATAGAGTTATAACCCTCCATCGAGGGGGTGATAAGCATCATATATTATTACAGAAAGTTACAAACTAGATCACCCCATGGGTCAAACCATAGACATGGGATTTGACATGCATCTAGGTTGATATTCATTGTTCTGTGCATCACCTTTCCTCCTGTCATTGACATTTTTTCTAATTAAATTTTTTTAGCATTCATTACAAGTTTTGATTAAGTGCCATATTAATATTTATATTTATGGTTGCTATTTTATATCATTTTGCTTTTGGTGTATTTTTTATATTGTGTCAGATATGTAGGTTTAATTGACTAAGCACATGCATCAGTTAGGACCTCTTCCTTTTGCATAGGATGTAACAGATGATGGATATCTTCAATGATTGACCCTTAAGGGAGTGATAGACCACTATATAATGGTGTGCTGTACTACAAGTAACTATGAGTAAGGTCTTGTTTGACCGAAAAGTGTTAGAGTTGCTTGTCTTCTGGAACAATTTTATACTCTGCATTCAAATAAAGTCTCTACAATTCATCCTCACCTTGTTGCCGATCCTATATGCCTGCGTTGGGAAGTTTGACAAATCGGACAGAGATACCACATTCTGGAGATTCTCCCTGCTGCTTGGCCTATATCTGAGAAAGAAAAGTACTTGCTTGAGCATTGAACTGGGTATCCATATTGATCTTTAGACGGGTCTGCTCCCACTGTTTTGACACCTTCTATCCAGTCAAAACTTCTCAGGCTGGCTGGATGAATACCTGTTTCAACTAGTAGGTGACCTGGGCTGTGGGCCAACAAGAGAATACCATCCAAGTAATGCAAAGCACCCAGTTTCCTCAGAGGAGCTACACAGAGATTAGGACCTCCGTAAAGGTAATCTGTGAGGTGGAGAGTCATTAAAGAAGGTATGTGAACTGGAATTGTCCATCCTCCACCAAGATTCAGCTTCTTTAAATTCCACACCAATTGAGTCTTCAGTCTTCTTCGTACAGACACCAAACAGACTAAAAGGTATGTAGATGAGGACTTAGAATCAATGCCCTTTGCAGTTGTATAATATTGATGTACTGAAAGATGACATCCACCTTTTGAGCAGAAAATGTTACTCTGGTTGGGATGAAGAAAAATTCTATAGGGCGATGTCTGAACCACCAAAGTAACCCATCGATCCCAGAAATGGGCTTCACCAACTGTGCGCCCAATCAGCTACTCTGGCTCCCACCACACTAGCCTGGAGGAGGGGGGGGGGGTCCTCTCAACAAACTCCTGTATGGGATGAAAGGAACAAAAAGGACCATGGTTGTTCTTTCTTCAGAAAGGTGCCTTTGAACACTCTTCCATCCGATCTTGAAGTTTCTCATTCTGGCAAAATGGACTTTAGTCCTGGAATGTAAAGTGGGCCAAACTAATCGAGAGAGCTCACCTGAACCTTGGCCGCCTATGAAGAGGAAGGCCAGACTAACCACCGAGTGCTCTTGAAATAGTGCTTAGTGTAGGGATGCAGTCATGACTAATAAAGATTATACGTCATTCCAAGAATGTGTGCAGTTCTATGAAACAATGTTATACGGCAATCAGAAGCCAACTGCGAGCACCATCCACCTACACAGCAACTGAGGACATCCAGGGCTGAGTAAAGATGAGTCTCTTGGAATACTCCCATCCAACTTCCAGGCAGAGGAAAAAACTTTTATCATTTTGGCACTTACGACCACGCTTCCTGTGGACAGGAATGTTGATCAAGGACAGGGCCTTATAACCCTCCTTGCTGCTTTCTCGGCAGGCAGTGGGTGCACAGGCAGCGTCCTATGAATAACTTGGAAGAAGATTTTCAGAATGGCTGCTTATGCTGGAGGGAGCAGGAGAGAAACTTGAATCCTGAGGAAACAGGGCTGTGCAGAGCAGATTAGACCCACCATTATAGTCTTAGGCCTGTGTCAGGCTGGTGGTTTGGTATCAGTGATTAATGCCAGCCATTACCAGTATTTTGAAGCTGCCAGTGTATTTGCACTATTTGCTGGTAACTAGTTGCTCATCCACATGGGGATTGGTAAAAAACAGGCAGATGAAGTTAACATTGCTGTACATGTGGCTGCAATGCTTTGTGTTGTTGCAAAAATTTTATACAGCATGTAGTGACTGGTATACAGAGCTGCCTGTCAAACATGAGCATTACGACTTCTTTGCATGTCCATCTAATATAGCTGCAAGAAAGGCATGGACAATACCAAAGTAAATGTTTAATGCCCTCTGAAAGGTGACTACTTGGGATCACTTTTCAGAGGGCATTAAACATTTACTTTGGTATTGTCCATGCCTTTGCAGTGGAATGCAGTGCTGTAATGTGTGTGTTACTGCAATGCATGTTAAGTGCATTGGCATGCAGCAGTGTCATTATTTTCAACAGAGAAGTGGCGCTTTCCTCCTGAGTAGGGTATAATTTTGCTGCTTACTATTGAAAAACTTCATACCACTACTGCCACTCCTCTTGAACAACCTCTTCATCCTTCCATTCTTCGGGGAGGCTATGGCTGGCCATACATTATATAATGCTCTTGAAAAATTTGCTTTAGATTTACCAAAAGCCATAAACCAAAAACCATGACGTCAAACCTAAACAACACTTTCAATTATATCCAATTAGGTGGGCCCTTGCGCTACATAGTTGAAGTTAAATCTAAAGGAAATTGGGCACAATCTCCATAAGCAATGTGAGGACCCAGGATTACTCTACAGCAATTTCAGGAGATCGGGTGAAAACTTCTTCTATTAAGTCATCTCAGAGTCCTCCTAATCAGTTTCTGCCATTGCCTTTTATTTAGAAAGTGTAGATAGCCACTCCCACATAGGTGTGGTCCCTTTTTCAGCCTTATTTACATAACATGTTATATATATATATATATATATATATATATATGTGATGCATTCTTCAATTTGACCTACAGATGGCACTGTTGTATCATACATGCCCATAAATCATATATGTCAAAAAGTCAAGCTGTGTTTCACCATGGTTACAGAACAATAGACAACTGTCAACTGAAATACAACAATGGTATCCATGTTACCATTGCATCCAGTGGCATTTGAGACCCCTCAAACACCCAGAAACTTGTCTGTCTCCAATACAGATTCATATATACACAGTAAGTCTGAGAATAAAATCAGGAAAAACCCACATATATATCTTAAAAATGCAACACATTACCCCTTGATTTTTCTTCTCAGACTACATATAACACACAGGAAATCACTTCATTACTGAACATTCATTCACCTTGAAAGCAACCTCTCCCATATTTCTGACTCTGAGGTGTTCCTGTCTTTAGCAAAAAATTAATTATCAAATGCCCATTATAAATAAGTTCAGGCTTGTAACACATCAAAGGTCTTGCTCTCCACAGCTCTTGCTGTTTTCCATCATTCTCTCCATCATGAAGCCACTTTCTTCGGTATTCCTATGGATCAAATTGGAGACAGCCCGTGGAGTGGAAAACAAAGTGGATTATCTGTTCCTTCTAATAATAAATACACAATAGACCTTGGCCCTTCAGATACAATCTCTCCTCTAACTGCCTTCTTGCCTGGATCTCTGACCAACACTTTGCCACCTGCCTGTATCCACTTCTGATCCTCCCAAAGAACAATAGGAAGGAGAGGAAATATACTGATACTTCCCAGAAGATCTTTGCTGTTTATTTTGGAAGGTTCTATGTTCTAGAGCCCCACTTTCCACTCTTGCTGAGAAGTGTCCACTGACCAGTCACAGTCCCAGCCACTGTCTTGAAGCTCATCTGCCAATGCAAATATAACTTCAAACCTTCCTGCCAGATTCCCATTCATTCCTAGATATGCATCAGCTTCAGATATGTCATTTGTGGTTTCTATGTCATAGAAAGCAGTAACTTGGTACCTGATAAACCCTGTTCTTTCAGCACTGTTGCATAAATACTGAACTCTGCACTACAGCTGTGGAATCTGTGCCCCAGCCCCCACCATCTTCTCATGTGGTGTACTTTTGGCTATTAGCTTAGAATTTAACAAAACTGCCTGTGTAAGGACCTGATCCCACCCCTTAGTGTGTCTAAGTTTGCATATCTGGTCCTTCAATAGCACATTGTATCTTTCAATCAAACCAGCTGCCTGTGGATGGTATGGGATGTGGCACAAGCAGCACACTCCAGAATCTTTGGCCTATTGCTGTACTGTTGATACAGTGAAGTGAGAGCCATTAACACTTTGGACTTCTTTGGGACAGCCATAAGCAAGTTTCTGAAGCAGTTGAAGTATTAAAGCTTGATCTGCATGTTTGCAAGCATGAACAAGCAAGTCCTGAATAGGTGTCCACTGCATTGCAACAATATCTCAGTCCATTGTTTTCCCCCAGCCAGGGGACAGATGAAGTCAAATCTGCCAGATATCTGCAGACATCTCTCCCCTCTTAATTGACACAGTGGAGTATTTTTGCAATTGTTGTCGAAGTTGTCGAACTTCTCCACACATTGTACAATTCCTTATTACAGTCTTTATCATGTCATGGATATGGGCAATCCTTTCTGCTGAGCCCATTCATATGTTGCTTTCTGCCCCAAATGCCCAGTTTGCTTGTGGGCCCAGTTGGCCAAGTTTATCAAGACAGGATCAATTGGCACAACTGCAGTTACCTTGGCAATTTCATCTGCCACTCTGTTGTAGTTCTCAAAGTCTGGGACTAGGGGCACTTGTGCATCAACATGCCCCACTTTTATGGTGCAGGAGTGAGCTTCCTTCCAGATGTAGTCCTAGACTTCCTTGCCTCCCCACATAACCTTTCTATGAATCATCCATTCATTAGACTTCCACATGGGCATCCAAGTTGTCAGTCCTTTAAAGATGCACCCAGCTGTCAGTATAGATAGCAACATGGGAAGAAAGATCGTCCTGAAGAGTCATTACTACAACTTTCAACTCTGCATACTGACTGGACCCTCCAATCCTGGTCTCCTGCAGGACTGTGTCTGTACTTGGCTGTAGGATGCTGCTGTGCATTGACGCCCAGACTAGGTGACTATAGCTGAACCATCAGTGAACCATGCTGACTCTTACATGTCTTCTGACAGAGGCTGAAATGGTGGAGCCTCTTGAATGGGATGACTGCAGCGCAGGAATTTCTTCTGGCTAGGTGCTGGTAAAAGTGACAAGCCCTGCTAACGGTTTTGAAATGTCTCTGACATCCCCTCCTGCAATACCCCCTCTTTCTTGAAGGTACCACTTTTATTTCATCGGTATCTGGTTCTAAGCTACTGTTGCTCTAGTGGTCAGTCCATTATCTCTTACCCATCCTGCTACTGGCAATGCAATATGGATGGTGACTGGGTCCTTTCCTGTAATGGTCTCTACATGTTGAAGTGCTGTGTAGACCCCAAACAGGTACTTCTCTAGGGGCGCATATCTCTTCTGTGCCGCTGTCGTTTGGACCAAAATCCAGTAGGTATTTCTCTCTGTCCTTTCTTTTCATTTGGCTGCCATAGACTCCAAGATATGCTCCACTACATCCAGCTGAAATGGTACTCCTTCTCTCACAGGTAACAATCCCTGATGCTGCAAAATGACTTCTTTTGCAGCAAGGAATGCAGTCTGCTGCTCTGAAGCCCATGAAAACAGTCTTTTTCCTGGTAACATTGTATATAGGCCACAGGACCAGTCCAAGTTGTGGGATGAACGATCTCTAGAATCCCACAACACCAATGAACTTCTGTGTCTCCTTTTTGGTAGTAGGGGGCAATAGTACCTGGATAGTTTGCACAACTGTCTCTGGACTTTTCCTGTTGCCCAGTCTACATTGTTCCCAAGAATTTCACCTCTGTGGCAGGTCCTTGGACTTTATCTCTGTTGATAGCCCATCCTTTGCTCTCTATGTGCTGTATCAGCAGGTGCTCTGCTCCAGTTACATCTTCTTTTGTCCTAGAGATCGAGATGTCATCAATGTAGTAAAACACAGCAACTTTCAGATTCAGTGTAATTAAATTTCAGGCAATCAGTTCTTGACAAATTGTTGGAGAATGAGGGTAGCCTTATGTAAGGATGGTGAAAGTGTACTGGCGGCCATCCCACACAAAGGCAAACTGATCCTGACACTCCGAGCCTATCAAAATCGAGAAAACAACATTAGCTAGATCTCTCGCAGCATGATATTCTCCTGCCTCTTTAGCAATTTTCTCAATGATTGAGATCTTATCAGGTACAGTTGACTTCAATGGAGGTGCCACTTTGTTTAAGCCTCTGTAATCCACAGTCATTCTATATGTCCCATCAGGTTTCTTTACAGGGAACACTGGAGACAAGAAAGGACTTACAGCAGGTCTAATGATCCCTAATCTCAACAGTTCTTGAATAGTCTCCCCAATTTCTTTGTGACCTCCAGGAGGTCTGTACTGCTTGAGACAGACTGACTTCTCTGGTGGAGGAATGTAGACAGGGGTCCATTTCACATGACTTCTGACCATAGCCTTCACCGCTTTATTGGATACCTGAATGTGAATTTACCCTCTTCAGTCTGAATTGACTGACCTAGAAGTATATCCATCCCAAGCATATTTTTGGGTAACTCTGATACCAAAACATTTGTCTAAAATCCTGGTCTCTTGCCAATAGCCAATTTCACCTGTGCCCTAACTGCTGGTGTAGTTTGCTCTCTCTAGCCTTCTACATGAATCACTTTGTGATAGGATTTCTTTGCAAAAGTGTAACTTCAATTCCAGCATCAACTAAAGCCATCACATGTGTAGGAGAAGATGACTTCCCCCACCATACAGTGACAGGTGCATATGGGCGTCAGTCTCCTGCTGTCATTGTCCTCACAGGAGACCCACCTTCCCTTCATAAAGGACAAGGGACCTATCAGTCCCCCTTTCTGAGTCTCTCTAACTCCTTCCCAAGATAAAGGGATTTGGGTTTAGGTACATGTGCAGTTTTGGGAATTGGTTTGCAGCTAACAGGAGTCTGTTCTATTTCCTCTAAATCTAGGTTGATGTTATCTTCACTAGGTGTAGTGTTCCTAATTCTGACAGGTTTCCCCACTGTTTCCACCTCTTAAGCAATTCTGAAGTAGTAATCCCATCTTTCTCATCTTTAGGTACTCCTGCCTTTAATAGGTCCACCCACATTTGTTTCCTAGAGATAACTAACCTGGTTTTCTCTTCACCTCCTGTTTTCTCTCACATTCCCTTTCTTTTCTGCTTGTTTTCCTCCTTTCTGACCTTATCTAATGCCCTGACAGGGTTTGTTAGTCTCCTCTAGCTCCCCCAACTGATTTAACAGGGTAGTGGCTTCATGAATCTTGCGGTTTAATCCCAGGCCCCCCAACAAGGACAATAAGGGAGCCCTGAGATTAAATTAGACTTCATCAGCTTAGAGCGCAGAGCAGACGTAAAGGGTTCCATATCTGGAGCAATCCATTCTGGAAACGTATATTTATACAACCCATCTCACATAACCTGAAAATTCCTACTCCTGTCGTTCTCCCCGAGTAGGTATTTCCAGATCACTAGGATTAGCATATACTCGGACAATCCCATCTCTCACAAGGTCTAACAATGAAAAATTCACAGTAGACTCGGATTTTTTGCATGGCCTGATGCAATTGTGGATTATGTGTTAACACTCCCTTAGCCACTGCTTCCTTGCCTGACAACACAACACTGTCCGGCCCTTCATCCTATAAACGTAAGAGCCAACTTAATAGGCGTTCATTCGACCTCTGTTTGTATTGTTTAGCCAGTTCATGGAGTTTAGTTTGTGTAAACTCCCTTACTTCTTCAAATTCCACATCTCTGGGGTTGCGGTAATTCACCTTCCCATCTGCCATATCCTATCATGTTGCCTTTTCCTATGCTTAGTAATAAGAGGTCTGGCACACTTTTTCTTTCCCACTACAAGTTCATCAGAAATAGCAAATTCTATCTCCTCATCCCCACTATCATTTGAGGAGAGCACATCCTCACAATCCCAATTTTGGAGATGTGACAATGGCATGTACCCTGGCTTTACTAACAGGTTTATGGCAATTCTTTTTCCTTAAGGCATTAAATGATTTGGTCATGAGGGCTGCACACCGCTCTTACAAATCAACAGCCCGACTAGCAGTTGAATGTACACACTCTGAAGCAACTGCTAGCTGGCCCTTAATTCTGCCTCTGCCTTCTCCCTCCTTTGTGATTCAGTATAGAGAGCATGAAGAAAGTACCAACCCACTCTGCACACTGTCCTCTTCTCTGCTTTACTTAACCCCTTCACGCCTAAGGGTAAAACAAATCTAAATGTGTAAGCACAATTCTGCAACGTTGACATGTGTTAGTAAAACCGTACATATCTTTCATATGGTGGTAAATGGTAATCGATAGCTCCTGATTATTTATCAAAGGAAAACTGGCCCAAAATAGTAAAAAAAACCCTTTTTTTTATTTAGCTATATGTTTCTTGTTACTACTATAACCTACCACCAAAGAACAACCCAAAATAAATTCTCCAGCTCTTGACCATCGCAGTGATACCATAAATGTTTATGTTTGTTGTTTGTACCCGTAGTATAGCCCAAAAACAATAGTGCGCATTTTGTTTTTGTCTTTTTTTTTTTTGTTTAAAACAAACTGACACCAATTTTTTTTTAAATCCTGACCTTTGACCCTGACCCAAACACTAACCTTGGCACTGAACTAGATCATACCTTGATTTAGGTATTTTTCTTTATTTTTTAATATTTATTTATCTTTTTTTTTCTCTCTATGCCAGGAGTTAGATAGATACAATGTATCTCTCTTCTCCATTCATGGAGGAAAAAGTAAGGGGGCCGGGCTGTACAGTGACTGATCACTGTGATAGCCAATCAGAGGCTATCACAGCGATCATGTGATCCAGACTCGGGAGTCCCGGGTCCCAATTGTTAGAACGGGACCCGAGGCTCTCAGTGACACTGCGGTCTTTGTGCTGGGAGCGCGTCGAGCGCGTCGAGCCCCATAGAAAAAAGCCCAGTTCCGTGAGGCCGCATATTTGTGTGACGTCGGAGTCAAGGGGTTAAATCAAGTCCCTCAAGGCTAAAATCTACAAAATGATTTGAGACTTTTATCATCCCAAGTCTTATTCAAGGGAGAAACAATTTAGCAAGAGGCTCCCACTCATTATTTCTGGCCCAGGTCAGGAGAGTGCATGCTGCCTCCTGGTCATCAGAAACCTCTGCAGCCTTGTTTTTCATAAACCGCTTATGCATTTTTATTTAGCACAGGCCACAGAACACACCACAGAAAAACAGGTCTGCTTCAGTTGAACTTTAACACAAATCCTGGCACGAGCCCCCAATTGTTTTGCTTGGTGTCTAGTAAAAATTACTTTGCATTATAAGCAAGGAAACCTAGACCTCCGTAGTGTATTAATGTGCGTGTACTAAATGAAAATGCTGTACATAGAAACAATTACAATTCTAAGAAAACAAGACTGACAGATATACCTATAACAAGCAAAAACGCTATGTACTTCCTATCGAATCTATGCTCTGTATACAATAGTAATACGCTGAAAAGGTTACTTTCAGCGGGATTTGGGGGGGGTAACAAGGAAAGGCTTGAACCGCTGGAGATGCGGGAAAAACAGCTGCCTCTGGAAGCGGGGAACAAACCTGTGGGAGAGGCAGGGGGAGCTCAAGTTGTTGATGTCCGCAATCTGATCCGGACCCGGAGCTTCGCTGGTGGAACCCATCATGCAGGGAGGTTTACCGCACCACTCCTGTGTGAACTCAAAGTCACTATGACAAGCCTGGATTCACAAAGGAGCTGTGCGGGAAACCGAATGTGATTCAGACAGGAATTAAACTGCATTCCTGTTCAAATTTTTCAATTCTTTGCAGTGCTATTTGGGCCCATTCATTTTGTACGGGCTCAGATTGCACAGCAAACGCATTGGTTTTGGGTATCAGAAGCATTTGCACAAGTACTCATGCAAGTACTCGGTATCGGCATCAATACTGGTATCAGTGCACCCCTAGCCTTTAGTTATACTTTAAATAGTTTGGGCCTGTTCATGTACAGGTAATATACAATAAGAAAATGAAGGGGTAAATGAACAAATGTGCAGGATAATGGAGGCGAGGGGTTAATATATACGTCAGATCAGAGACAGGATGTGGCCAACCTATATTAGAGGGTAAATGACAGAGGCGCACATTCTATTATTGTTGCCACTGTATTGTATTGCACTGGTGCTGGCTGGTGGTCAGGAGGCTCACTTTCCTCTCACAGACCAATACAAGCTGTACTTCCTGGTCACCAGCCTGTGGGTTCCAGATGGCTACTTGCAGCATGCTACGTTCACATTCTTTGCTGCTCTGATGGGTCACAGTGATCATGTGGTACAAAGCCACTCCGATAGGCTCTGTAACATTTGCCTGTGATCCATTGTGTCCAATGACAGCACAATCACAGCACAGGAGCACAGTTCCTATAGAGCGTACCAGTACATCCTCCAGGAACAATAGGGGAGTGGACCAGTCATACATATACAGTGGCCAGTCTTCAACAGGTTTATCTAAACCTAAAAGAGTTCAATTCAAATCTTCATGGCATAGAGCTGCCAAATTCAGTTCATCAGTTTTTACACACTTGTTTTTGGTTCCTTAACTAGTTCCTTACTGTAACGGAAGCGTAGGCAGGACAGAGCACACGGAGAAGATGGGGAACACACAAAGCTTTATTGAAGCAACAAAATGACAGACACTCAATGGGGAAATGGCAGGGAGGGTGATGTGTGCGCAAACCAGGGACGATTCCAGGCGCGGGGGGTCTTCGGCGACAGGCAGGCAATCCTTGGGGCCTCAGCCGAGTTCCCTCCGAGACTGGACAGCGGATTGGAGACTCGGGCAACAGGCGGGCAACCTACCCCTGAGCAGGGGTCTCGAGCAACAGGCAGGCAATCTACCCCTGGGCAGGGGTCTCGAGCAACAGGCGGCAACCTACCACTGGGCAGGGACCTCGTGCAACAGGCGGCAACCTACCACTGGGCAGGGACCTCGGGCAACAGGCGGCAACCTACCACTGGGCAGGGACCTCGGGCAACAGGCGGCAATCTACCCCTGGGCAGGCGTCTCGAGCAACAGGCGGCAACCTACCACTGGGCAGGGACCTTGGGCAACAGGCGGCAACCTACCACTGGGCAGGGACCTTGGGCAACAGGCGGCAACCTACCACTGGGCAGGGACCTCGGGCAACAGGCGGCAACCTACCACTGGGCAGGGACCTCGGGCAACAGGCGGCAACCTACCACTGGGCAGGGACCTCGGGCAACAGGCGGCAATCTACCCCTGGGCAGGGGTCTCGGGCAACAGGCGGCAACCTACCACTGGGCAGGGACCTCAGGCAACAGGAGGCAATCTACCCCTGGGCAGGGGTCTCGGGCAAAAGGCGGCAACCTACCCCTGGGCAGGGGTCTCGGGCAACAGGCTGCAACCTACCACTGGGCAGGGACCTCGGGCAACAGGCGGCAACCTACCACTGGGCAGGGACCTCGGGCAACAGGCGGCAACCTACCACTGGGCAGGGACCTTGGGCAACAGGCGGCAATCTACCCCTGGGCAGGGTCTCAGCTGTGGGGTCTGACCTTTGAGGAGAAGGCTCATGCAGAGCTGTGGAAACTCCAAACCCTGGGGTATTGCAGAGAGCTACAGTCCTGACCTTTTGGGATCTGCAGAGTGCGCAGGGGGGATGGCTGGGGAGGCTCGGTCCCCCTCACCCGAGCCTCCCAGCATCTTTCTAGGAGCAAGAAGATTCCAGCAGCATGGACAGGAACAGAGAAAGGAGGGCTTCTTCCTGTGCGGGTCTTTTAAAAACCATGTGGGACGCGGCTAGGTTGCCTTGGCAATGGCCGGCCCAGCCCTGTCCATGGAAGCTCCACAGACATCGGAAGGGGGAAGGGAGGGGTGAAGGGATATGGCGGGGGATGGGAGAGGCACTGGCAGTCCCCGACACTTACCAATGTACATACAAGCTTTCCTAAATTGTGTTAGTAAACAATATGTAAACCCAACATTTCATATTGCTGACATGCACCTTCTGTGCCATGTACTTGTATGAAAAAGTATCCTGTTCTCTTTTCCTGCCAGTCCCTCTGCTTTCCTATTACAACTGACAACACTAAGCAGGAGAACACACCATGGTCAGTTCTCTAGCTGTGCTGGGAACTCAGCCTGCTCTCCCCCAAGGATCAGACTTGTCCTGACACGACCCCCTGCACAGCCATTCACTAGGAAATCCAGTGTGCTGATGGTTCTCCTCGCTTAGGTCTCTGTTCTGAGCTGCATAAGAAACTTAGAGGGAATGTGATCACTTAGAAAAAAAAGGAAAGTATTTATAATGCTGTTTATATCTGTACACAATTGTTTTGTCTTTCATTTTTTTTTTAAAACTAAATAGGTTGTTTGAAAGGTGAGGGTTTACAATCATGTTAAGTGCTGTACCAGGCAAATGTGTCAAAAATATCAAATGGGAGAATAAAAGTAGAGAACACCAGCAAGATAGTATAGCTAGTATCATGATAAATAATACACAGACACAAGAAACTCCAGTTTATATTGTATTGGCATACGTATTACACTGATTGGTGACATAAGCACAGATTTCACTCCATTTTCATTACCCACAGAGATCATTTAAAACCAGGTGGCTGCATGCAAGCCTTACAAAGTCTGAAAGGTTTTAACAAAATCATATGAATAGGTCTCAATGCTGCATACTCATCCTAACATTTTATGGCACTGTAATAAGGTAATAGATTCAGTCCTAACATCTGAAAATATAGCCTAGATTTACAAAAATATTAGTTTGATTAAGATACCACAATGTGGTAAGGATAACAGATCATACATGACAGTGTCTCCCTATTTATTTGTATTACAAAATAGCACCATATTCTGAATCAAGAGGTAAGTTTGCCATTTTATAGATTGAGAACCCCAATTTAAAAGGGCACCAAAAAGTAAAATCATGTAAACCACTGAAAAAAGCATAGGCAGTGACATGATTACTAATCTGGTATACATCAGCATTTGTAATCTTCTGGACTATAAGATTTTGGCCTGCTTGTGCAGCCATCTATACAATTACATATGTACAGTTTTACAAATAATACATTCCATATTATGCCCATCTGTCAGAAAGAATTTTGCAGATGATATTTATTTGACTATACCAAGTTCTGAAAGAGCATCAAGAATAAATACAAAGCAGCTTAAGACTCAGAGCCAAACAAAAGCAATACAAACAAAATATAAAACCAAAGTCAAAGCAAAAGGGCTGCCAGAAGTGTTATTTACAAACAGTGCATTTAGCATTAAATTTGACTAAGGACCTATTCACACTATTTCAATGTGGTAACATGCAGGATAAAAAGATTTATGTGCATTGATACAATGCCATTTATTCTCAAAAGCACTCCTATACACCACCTCATTGCACTTCCCAAATGCTTCATGCATAATTTTCGGTCTGTTGCAGTGTGTTGGGAACCCCTTTCAACTGAATGGGAAGACTGAACACAAATTAACATGTGAACGAACACGTGTTACCGTACTTGCATTTAATGAATTGCAGCGGACTGGACTAGTGTGAACAGGCCCTTGATCATAGCAACCAGGTAATTATATAACCAGAAACCTTTGTGAGCAGTATATGGTATTATCTGGTTCTTAACAAATTTACAAGCAAATACAATATATGTAAATAAAGCTGGCCACACGTGGATCAAAATTTGGCAGGTTCAGCAGGAACTGGCTGAATTTTGATCCATGTATTATTATTGTACAGTTATTGCACAGAAGTTGATCTACCAATTAACTTCTGTGCAAACAGCCTGTCAGATAAATGCTCCTAACTTAGTGCAGCAGGTTATAGGCAGCGGCACTGATCATTGTATTCTGACGTCTCCCCGCTGGCAGAGCACAATGGGAGTGATTTCTCCACGTACCTCAAATGTTTGGATGTGGGAATCAGGTCAGCTATTTTGTTCAACCCACTAGTTGAACAAAAAAACAAAACAAAACTGAATCATCTATGGGCTGCTTAACTCTCTGAAGGGCATTACAAGCAGTAGAAAGAACACAAGTATGCAATAATTCAGAGAAACCAAACCACACAGTAGCTTCTGAGTAGTCAGCATCTGCGCTAAATTTACTGTGAATTATTGCACAGAGCTGTTCTTTGTACCAATGTTATTAAAGTAGTTCTAAAGACTGAAGGTTTTTTTTACTTTCATGCATTCTATACATGAAGATAAAAAACCTTAAAAGGAGAAGTTCAGCTTTCATGTTACATGTTAAACCCATATTTAGGGTGTAACATGTAACCTGTTATGATCAGACTGGCCCCCGCTCCCCTGCTTTGACAGCTAGTAGGGAATCTTCTCCCCCCTCAGCAGCTGTCAGATTTGTAAAAAAAAAAACGAGGCTGTGCGGAGCTCCGCTTGGCCACGTCGCTCATTCATTGTGTTCCATGAATGAGAAACTACAAGTCCAGACAGCCTTAGCGGCTATTGGATTGTAGTTCACAATGAACTACCACGGCGCTGTGGTAGTTTATAGATTCTTCCTGTTACTATATTTGCTTGCCTGTACATCCAGCAGAGATGTGCGCTCTGTGTGTGTCTTATAGACACACAGAGATGGCTCGGGAGTGAGCAAGCATGAGTGCCCCCAGAGCAAGCTGCTTTCTCTGGGGACACTCTGCAGGGAGGAGGAGCCAGGAGTGCCCAAGAAGAGGAGGACTGAGGCTGCTCTGTGCAAAACCATTACACAGAGCAGGTAAGTATATGTTAGTTATTTAAAAGAAAATACAATCTGAACCTTTAGTATCACATTAAGCCCTTTAATTTAAATGCATTGTCAAACTGACTCGAGCATCCATCTCTTTCTCTGTGTGTCATTTCATTTGCAGATAGGCAGAGAGAAGCAATTCCGGGGGGCAAAAATCTCTGTTCCTGTTCACCACACGCATCTGACGTTTGCCTTTCAAGTCGGAACCTATAATAAGAAAAATTAGAAAGATAATGGAAATGAGGGTGATAGTACTGACAGCATTTACTGCCTCCTAAAATCAAAACTGTCACTAACACTAACTGTTTACAATATAATTTGAACATCAGTTGTACAAGCAAATATTCTATGGAAAATTATCATTGGTCGTATTTAAAGCTGACCTTCTTTAAGCAGCTAAAAAAGATCACTATTCTCTTGGAGGACCCACAGGATTCTTCCACATAGAACATTTATCTCTTTCAGCAATAATGGGTATTTTGCTTTATAGATTGATATGCTTTGGTAGAATCAAAGTATTGATCTATATAGAGAACTTTACTTGCTTTTACAATTTGGTACTCTTAATACTATAAATATATAGAATCTTTGAGGAGATGGGCAATGCTTATGTATTGCTTAACTTATCACTACTTCTAGATTAGTATTTATTCGATGTGCCATATTCCCCTCAAATACATTATTATGTAGGATCTAGCATGCTGTAATTATCTGAATGGGGAGAAGGCCCTCATTGTTCACCAATTGTACACATTGTTCTCAGGGGGTCACTATTTAAGTCCAGTTTAGGTCCCCCCTTATCTGGGCTATCGTGTCTTTAAGGGAATTTAATAGGATACCCATTTATTATTTACATTTTTTCCACTTAGTCTACACTATTGGAGCTTTGGATGACATTCACTTTCTGACTGTAAGGAGGATATAAAGATCTCGGGGTCTTGCTGTTTTCTGTCATCATCCAATGCAGGCTGTTTCTTTTCTAATGCTTTCATATACACTGGTCAGCACCTATAACAGGTATGCAGCAGCTTTGTTGTATTATCAAGTAGAGATCTATAATGAAAACATTTTGTCTTGTTAAATTGTACTGTTAATGTATTTTTCTACATTCTAGAGATGTATCTATTGTTTTCTTCCTGGAGAAGCAGGCTTTTGCCCTGTGAAATGCACTGAATTATTAAGCACTCAATACCCCATCTACTACATCACCAGTGGGGGGTGCTACTATTCTCCCTCTTTCATGGTGTACCATGTAATGTAGACACTTTTATCATGTCAAGATGCTTCTTTGCCCTGATAATAGGGTATTTTAGATAACTTTTTATATGTATCAATAAAATGTAAACAGTGTTTTACATAAAATCTGGTGTGGTACCAATATAATCCTGTGTGTTTTTTTCACTAATTTAGTTATGTATTACATATAACAAAATTGTATTCCTAAAATGCAGGAGGGTAGAAAACATAAGTGGGAGTGTGATCCAATCAGCCCCTCTTTCTTTGTAGACATTTACCAAATTCCTGCGCTTATGGAAACCAAGTCCCAAAGCTCCAATACTAGTGATCACACACTAATAAATACAGCTGTCAGGCACTACACTGTGATAACACCCTCCTTTGTGCATTGCTGCCAATTTAACATGGGAATTTTGCAGACAGGAGGGGCAGAGGAATAACCTAATCAGTGTGATGATGCGTTTGCATTGTCCAACAAGCACGCTGGCCTTCCTCACAAGACTGGATAAGCAGAATTCCAACTCTAACTCCAACTCTACTGATAAATGAAACAAATCTTATAGGTATTACACTTGCAGACTTATCAGTATGTCTGCAACTCAGCTTTATAGTATAACTAAAGGGAAAACATTTTTTTTTTGTTTAGTTTTGGACAGAGTGGAGATGGATTAGAACACCTATCAGTTTTTATTGCTGTCCATGCCCTCCTTAAGGAGATTCAATCTCTATTTGTCCTGTTTACTTTTATTATTGAAAGTGAAAATAAAAGAAAATTCCGAATTTTGGGTTATTATAGGGGATCTCTTCCATTGGGGAAACTAGTTTTGGTGACTTGGGGGTCCCCCAGAAATTCCCTTAATTTTCAGGGACTTCCTCCCACTTCCTGTTTGGCTATGGGACAGGAAGTGAAAGGAAATCTCTGGAATAGGACACAGATGGCAAAAAATCTGACAGGGTTTATAACCCTCCCTTACTCTATCCAAAAATGGAAAAAAAGTTTTGCCTACATTTCTACTTTAAGAGTGCAATTAGTTGAACTATTCATACAACTGTTAGCAATGCTTATTAAAAAAAATATTTTTTAAACCAAACGTGACACGACCTGGCAAACACATCAAAATTTTCAGTGCAAAACATTATATCATAGGCGTTGGGCACTAGATTAGTGAGTTTTGGAATGACATGGCCAAACCTAAGATAAACCTAAAATGATTTTTGTACTCTCCATAAAATCCTTTTCTTTTACTCCACAAAGAAGTTTTATACTGTCAGGTTATATTGCCAGCTACATAAAAATTGGACACTGTCATACATAAAAATTGTAAAGGCAGTCCAGTATAACCTCTCCTTCTCTCCCAGGATGCCTTAGTTTTGTGGCAAAGTAGTACAAAGAGCATGGAGGCTCAGCAGTGCACCAAATAAAAAAACAAAACAAAAAAACCCAATCAAGCTCCCAATAAAAAGACAGCATGAAAAACACATAGTGTGTCACAGTAGTATTCTCTGCAACCCCTTCACATCACTACTTCCCCCAGAGTAGTGTCCTCTGCTCCCTTTACATCATAATCCCCCCCCCCCCCACAGTAGTGCCCACTGCCCCCCTCTCCCCCACACATCACCTGCCACTGTAGTGTCCTCTGCCCCCTGATAGCAGTGTCCTGTGCCACCTCTGCCCCCCCAAAGCAGCATCCTCTGTTCCCTTCACATCATCCTCCATAACACAACACACAGCGCTGTATAGGTAGCACTCTGCTACCTGACAGCAGGTGTACAGCAGTGTAGAGAGCGGGAGACAGAACTGTACTGGAGCTGCAAGAGTTAACTTTTCATATTACAAAGCTACTCTACTGATGAGCGTCTTAACAGCCAATCACCTGCTGGTTAACTTGAGAGGTTAAAGTAATACTAAAGTCTTGTTTTTGAAAAAAATACAAAAACAAAACATGTCATACTTACCTGCTCTGTGCAGTGGTTTTGCAGAGCAGCCCTAATCCTCCTCTACTTGGGTCCCCTGATGGTGCTCCTGGCCCCTCCCTCCTGTCAGGTGCCCTCAAAACAAGCAGCTTGCTATAGGAGCACTTGAGTTGGCGTGTCCATTCACACACGCGGCCCCTCCACCTCATGATTGGCTCACTGGCTGTGAATGACATTGGCTCCTGCTGCTGCCTCAGTCAATCAGGAGTGAGAGTCCCTGGAGAACCGAGGCTCTCGTGGACATCGCTGAATTGGGATGGGGCTCAGGTAAGTGTTGGGTGGTGAAGCTGCTACACACAGAAGGTTTTTTACCTTTATGCATAGAATGCATGAAGGTAAAAAACCCTGAGTCTTTATAACCACTTTAACTCCTGTTGCCCCCTCCAATTTGTACTGTTCTGCCTCCCACTCTCCACTCTGCAGTGAAGAGGAGGGCAGTGGAGGCTGGGGGAGGCAAGGCCGTGTTCTCGATCGTGGGCAGCCGACAGGTAGATCACAATCAAGTGTTTGCTTGCCGAACTAAGGTGAACTTGTACCTGGAGACAAACCTGTCAAGTTTGCTGGTGAATCTGAAGGCCAGGAGGATCACATTTAGCACCCACCCGAATGAGAATGTCTGAGATGTAAATGGTAAACAAGGCTGAACCTTACGTTCTTCCCAGGATAGGATCTGCTCTGCCCCAGCAAGACTTTGTACCTCCCTGATGAAATAACATCACAATCTTCACTTCAGCCAATCAGAGGAAACTTTGTATCTATTGATAAAATAAAAGGCTTCCCATGAATGGCTGAACAGTACTGAGCCCGACCTGGTTTTGCTCTAGGAACAGGATGGCAGTCCCCATACTGCTGATGGAGCACATCACTGTATACTGTATGCATCTGATGCTACACACAGTTTTACAGTGTTGACACATGTGCATACCACATGTTTTGTATTAGTGCGGGCAACAGTACGTTTGGAGCAGCTTGATCCAATCTAAAGTAAAATAAAACCTTAGGCTTTAAGATTGAGGTAGGAGGATTAATAGTGCTGAGGTGACTGCCCGTGAAGGATGCAGTTCCCGAAGCAACACTACAGGCTGTCATATGGCGCATGCTCTGGGCATGGCTCCCAAGGTTGCACTGATCTGGATGCACTGCTTTTCTTGGTAATAGAAGACCAAGAAGGCATTGATTGCAGAATCTGAAGATAAAATAATAAACAAGTTAAGTGAAGAGTGATTGAAGAGTGTGAAGATCCACCCCCTTAGGATACTAGCAAAAAATGGAAGATTCAAAATGCTGGCCTTGTCCAATCACCTGAAGGTATAAGCCTATAACCAAAGGCCTATGAATACTTCACCTTAATAATACAGTACAGGACACAGGCTAAGTTGAAGAAAAGAGGTCAATCCTTCCTGGACAGTAGTACGGCATGCTGGGACTAGGAGGGGATATCCTGGGCTGGCCTACAGTTTTTTTCTTTGCTATTGTCCAAACCTCCTGTAGCTGGCAGTACAACCTGACAATATAAGATGTCCTGTGTAGGTCAATGGACAGGAAAGAAAGTTTTGCATTACTAAAGAAATAAAATCATTAGCTGCCTTTAGAATGAACAACTGATGCATTGTTTAGGCAGCTGTGGCAAAAAAAATAAAATAAAAAACACACACACTTTGTATACTTGACAGCAAAAGTAGAGAACGCTAAAACAGAACTGTGCTTTATCTCCACCAGTTATCCAGCAGAGTTATTTAATATCACCGTGTAGCTAAGAAAAAAGCTAAATTGACATAGTAAACATGTTAAAACAGACATGTCAGACAGAAAACAAACACCTCTAGTTTTACACATACATACTTGGAAAAAAAAAAAGCCTTTCAAACACTTCATCAATCTGTGCAATATACCACAGATCTTCCTGTATTGCCCCATCCCCATATAAATCCCAGAATTCTTACTAGCAGAGGCCAGATCCATGTACTGACACACAGCGTGCAGCAGGAGGCGCTGGTAACTGCGAGAAAACCAGATGAGATTATATATTTGAAATGTACAGGTATCTACAATGTGTATGACTAATTATTGAATGGTATTTAACAGGATAGCAATTATGACTACAAACAGATCAAGGAAAAGAAAAAAGATATAAAAATATACCTTGAAAACCATTTTCTATTCACAGAGCATACATTCTATATAAATTTGAATTTAAAATATATGTATTGAACTGTATTGTTGCTGTATTGTCTCCCGTTCAGGGGCGGACTGACAACTCATGGGGCCCCCGGGCAATAGGGGATCATGGGGCCCCTGTGTCCTTGCCCAAACTCAAAAAAGCCTATGAAAAAGGTACCAGGGGCATCTCATTGGGCCCCCTACTGACCCCGGGCCCTAGGCCAGTGCCCGAGTTTCCAAATGGTCGGTCCGCCCCTGCTCCCGTTATATTGTAAAGCGCTGAGCAAACTATTGGCGCTATATAAATCCTGTATAATAATCATACTTACCTAGATGGATGCTGCATCTGTCCCCCGCCAATTCTAAGGGTGAGAACTCAGCGATCACGTGACTGCTGATCGCCGTGAGCAGAGATCAGTGATTATCAGTCACCGCTGACAGCTCAGTCCCCCCCCGCTCTCATTGGATAGCTGGGGTGTGGAGGGGAGAGGGAGTGGCTGGCTCAGGCTCTCAGCAGCTCACAGAGAAGCAAAGGCAGGTGCTGCTCCAGAATCCAGGGTGGATCCCGACTTTAAAGTTGGGATCTTTCCCCAGCCTGGACTGGCTGAGTGACATCAGCCTACAGTGGGCTTGAGCCTGCTGTTAGCTGAAAACGGGTGACAGGAGAAGTACAGCTAATAGAGCTTTGGCTGTACTTCTCCTTTAACTGTATGCCCTAAATTATTTCCTTCCCGTTATCACAGGTAACTTAAAGAAAAAAAAAAGTGATTGCTCAACCAACTTCCATATATCATACAATTTAATTGCTATGGGTGCCAGTTTCCAGATTGTATTAAAAAAAAAAAAAAAATCATAGTCACAAAAAGTCTGACTGCTTTTTTCCCCCCTTTCAATTTAAAACCCTATGAGGCATTACATCCAGTATAAATCAGAGGGCATAACCAGAAACAATCAAAAACCTAATCATAGACGTCAATTCGGAGTTGATCATGTATACAATTATTAAACATTGCCAGACATCCAAATCTTCTGGTATTACTTTTGAAGCCCAATTGAACTGTTTAAATTAGCTAAATACATTCCAGGAACATCAAAACAAAATGTGCCCATTCACATATATGCGGATTGGATGCGATTTGAACCACATCCAATCCGCATGACATGTGAAATAACATTGTTTGCTATGGTGCCTGTTCACATATGTCCGGTGCGGATTCAGTGCGGTTTAAAAAAAAAAAATGTCATGTATGATTTCTGAGCAGTGTGGTCCGGTTCAGGTGCCAATTACAGGCTATTGACTTCTATGGGAGCCGTTTCTAAACCCAACATATGTAAACAGGATAAAATCCTGGGCTGATACTGTCCTGAACCTGATGTAAACCTGACCTGAACCGGTGAACAGCTACTGTGTCAATTAGCTGTGAAACCTGAGCTTCAATCCGCACTGCACATGTGTAAATCAGCACCCACAGCTTGCTTTCTTTGGAAACTAGACATAGCCTGGGAAGAAATTACTGTGTCCTGCATGCATGTTGCAGAGTGGGACCCTTGCTCTTTGTGGGGAAGCAGTGGTCTCGAAGCAGATGTCTGACAACTCCCCCTATCGAGTCAGAGCTCTCCAATCAGAATTATGTCTCTGACTCAGTAGGGGACCATAACAGACCTTTGCAACAAGACTACTTCCTCCACACAGAGAGCAAGGGTGTTCAACTCAGCAGCTGGCAGCAGCTTTCCTACTTACACTTCAAGATACTTTCTACTTGAGGAGAAGTTCACCTTTCCAAAAAAAATAATAAATGCACATTTGTTTGCAGGTAAAAAAAAAATAAAAATGTGCATTTATTTTTTGTTTTGGGAGCCTGTAAAGCATTGCACCAACAATCAGCAGATCCCTGATGCCATGCAGGTCTCCTGAAGACCTGTCAGTGTATCTGTTTCCTCATACCTTGTACAGGGAAGCCAATACTTACTGACAGGAAAACTAAATGAATTAGCATGACGCTCACAGCGCTGTGGTAGTTCATTGAGAACTACAAGCCGACTGCCGCAAAGGCTGCTGGGACTTGTAGTTTTCTCATTCACAGTGTTCTGAATATGGGTGTAACATGTATTATGTTATGAAAGGTGAACTTATCCTTTAACCACTTTAAAACTGGGCCAATTCTGACATTTCTCACATACATGTAACAATCTGCATTTTTTTCTTTTTTGCTACAACATTACTTAGAACCCCCAACATTATATATATTTTTTGAGCAGAGGCCCTGGAAAATAAAATGGCTGTTGTTGCAATTTTTTATGTCCCATGATATTTGTACAGTGGTTTATACAAATGCAAATTTTTAAGAAAAAATTAACTTTACTGAATTTTAGTGCACACAAACACAATATTATACCACATTCTTGGTACAATCTAAATGGTATTATGCCGAGTAACTATAGAACTAACATGTCACAAATAAAATAATATGCCCATGGAATGGCACCAAACTACAGTAACTAAAAATCTTCATAGGCAATGCTTTAAAAGTCTTTACAGGTTATCAGTTTTGAGTCACACGGGAGGTCTGGCACGAGAATTATTGCCATCGTTCTGACATTTGTGGCGATACCTCATTTGTGCTTCGATCACTGTCTACTTTTGCATGCGGTACCAACTTGCTTGCTCGCCTTTGTATTTTTTTTTTTTTACTCTGTCACTTTATTTTTTGCATCAACTTTATTGCTGTCACAAGAAATGAACAACATCCTTTAACCACTTGAGCACCTGAGGATTTACCCCCCTTAATGACCAGGCCTTTTTTTGCTGTTTGGCGCTGCACTAATTCAAATGATAATTGCGCGGTCATGCAATGCTGCACCCAAACAAAATTTATGTCCTTTTTTTCACACAAATAGAGCTTTCTTTTGGTGGTATTTTATCACCTGTGCGCTTTTCATTTTTTGCACTATAAACAAAAAAACCACGAAAATTTTGAAAAAAAACAATATTTTCTACTTTCAGCTATAAAAAATATATCGTAAACTCAAAGTTAGTCATAAATTTAAGCCAAAATGTATTCTGCTACATGTTTTTGGTAAAAAAAATCCCAATAAGTGTATATTGATTGCTTTGTGTGAAAGTTATAGCGTCTACAAACTATGGTATAGATACTGTAATTTATGCCTTTTTTTGCTATACAGCGCTGCACTAATTCAAATGATAATTGCGCAGTCATGCAATGCTGTACCCAATCGAAATTTACGTCCTTTTTTTCACACAAATAGAGCTTTCTTTTGGTGGTATTTGATCACCTGTGCGCTTTTAATTTTTTGCGCTATAAACAAAAAACCACAAAAATGTTTTAAAAAACCAATATTTTCTACTTTCAGCTATAAAAAATATATCGTAAACTCAAAGTTAGTCATAAATTTAAGCCAAAATGTATTCTGCTACATGTTTTTGGTAAAAAAATCCCGTGCATTAGCGGGCAAACTGGCGCTATCTGGGAGGGGCGCTAACACTATCGGAAGTCACCAGTGACACTAATACAGTGATCAGTAAAAATCTGTTCACTGTAATCAATGACACTGGTGACAGGGCAGTAAAGGGGTTAACTGGGGGGGGGGGGGAAGGGGGTGATCAAGGGGTTAAATGGGATTTCTGGTGCACTAGCGGGCAAACTGGCGCTATCTGGGAGGGGTGCTAACATTATCGGAAGTCGCCAGCGACACTGATACAGTGATCAGTAAAAATCGGTACACTGATCAGTGACACTGGTGACAGGGCAGTGAAGGGGTTAACTGGGGGGGGGGGCAATCAGGGGGTTAAATGTGTCCTAGGTGTGTTCTAACTGTTAGTGTAGTGCTTTGTACTCACTTTTACTGTGTCTTCTTCTCTGTCTGGAACGGAATGTGTCCAGACAGAGATCACTGGCTGAAATCTAATGATTGATCCCTCCGGGATCGAATCTTGTCACCCGCGGGTCGGCGGGAGCGCGCCCCCTGCCGGCGAGAACGGCGGGAGCGCGGACCCATTTTAAAACGTGGTTTTGCGCCTGAGTGCCGCCCTGCACACGTATATATACAGTGGCAGGGCGGCAAGCGGTTAATGACTGCTACCTGGATCACCTTTACAAGATAGGGAATCGCTGGCTGAAGAAAACAGTACCAGGATTATGGTTGTACCATAACCATGATCGTGGTAGAACAACCTCAATGTGGGGCTATATATATATATATATATAGTTGTGTTCAAAATAATAGCAGTGTGTTGAAAAAAGTGATAAAGCTCAAAATCCTTCTAATAGCTTTTATTTCCATACACACAAATGCATTGGGAACACTACACATTCTATTCCAAATCAAAACATGAAGAAAAATATATCAAATTTGTGTTGTTTCTCTAAAAAAATTGAAGAAAAGTGAATATTAGACTGTTCAAAAAACTAGCAGTGTTTGTATTCTTCTTTACAAACTCAAACATTCACTATATAAACTGAAAAATGTTTGAAGATTTTACTTTCCTTTGAATCACTTAATTAATATTTGGTTGTATAAGCACTGTTTCTGAGAACTGCTGTACATCTGTGTTGCATGGAGTCACCCAACTTCTGGCACCTGTGAACAGGTATTCTAGCCCAGGATGATTGGACTACATTCCACAGTTCTTCTCTATTTCTTGGTTTTGCCTCAGAAACTGCATTTTTGATGTCACCCCACAAGTTTTCTATTGGATTAAGATCCGGGGATTGGGCTGGCCATTCCGTAACGTCAATCTTGTTAGTCTGGAACCAAGATGTTGCACGTTTACTGGTGTGTTTAGGGTCGTTGTCTTGTTGGAACACCCATTTCCTCTTCAGCATAAGGCAGCATGACCTTTTCAAGTATTCTGATGTATTCAAACTGATCCATGATCCCTGGTATGCGATAAATAGGCCCAACACAGTAGTATGAGAAACATCCCCATATCATGATGCTTGCACAACCATGCTTCCCTGTCTTCACAGTGTATTGTGGCTTGAATTCAGTGTTTGGGGGTCGTCTGACAAACTGTCTCTGGCCACTAGACCCAAAAAGAACAATCTTACTTTCATCAGTCCACAAAATGTTGTGCCATTTCTCTTTAGGCCAGTCAATGTGCTCTTTGGCAAATTGTAACCTCTTCAGCATGTCTTTTTTTCAACAGTGGGACTTTGCGGGGGCTTCTTGCAGATAGCTTGGCTTCACATAGGCGTCTTCTAATTGTAACAGTACTCACAGGTAACTTTAGACCTTCTTTGATCTTCCTGGAGCTGATTGTTGGCTGAATCCTTGCCATTTTGGCTATTCTTCTATCCATTCGAATGGTAGTTTTTCGCTTTCTTCCACGTCTTTCAGGTTTTGGTTGCCATTTTAAAGCATTTGCGATCATTTTAGCTGAGCAGCCTATCATTTTCTGCACTTCTTTATATTTTTCCTCTCTCCAATCAACTTTTTAATCAAGGTGCGCTGTTCTTCTGAACAATGTCTGGAACGACCCATTTTCCTCAGAATTTCAGAGAGAAATGCACTGTAACCAGCATGTACAACCTTTGCTGCCTTCCTTCCTTAAATAAGGGCAAAAATTGCCACCTGTTTTTCACAAAATGAATGACCTCACTAATAGAACTCCACACTGCTATTATTTTGAACATGCCCCTTTCAATTAGTGATTCAATTACACAGAATCAGCAGCATGCATGTCATGACTGTTGGGTCTGTTGCATTTCTATTACTCTACTACACCTGCTAGTAAATTATTTGCCATGAAGAAATATAATTTCTACCAAAAACAGTGATTGATCAGGTTAGTGATGTCTGACTGCTATTATTTTGAACACAACCGCGCGCACACACGCACGCACGCACGCACGCACGCACGCGCACACACACACACACACACACACACACACACACACTTTAAGGTGGTTGAGGGCTTTTTTCACACATATTGCGGTGACAGGCGTTTTCCACTGGATTACACAGTCACTGCTACAGCACATAGAAAACAATACTTTTCTACTTCAAGCAAACTTTTTAACAAAGTCCTCAAAAAGACATAGGGCTGCTAGCCATTTGGAAGCAGTGAACAGCTTGTCCAGATTCTTGCAGTCTCCACAAAGGACTGCAAATAGTGAGTGTACCAAAAAAGGTCTTAGAAGTCTTTGGGAACCTAAATCAACCTATACGGAAGACAGCACTGGTAGATGCTACAGGTTGATCATCAGGTGGAGCATACTGTTTCAGTAAGAGTGGGGACTGCCTTTAAGTTTGGGAGAAATAGCCTGTGATTCCTCAGGTATAGCATTGTCCACGAAGGACTCATCATCAGAATCCTAGCAGCTAAAAGGCCCAAGCGCTGCTAAAGACGTGAGCAGATCAGATGGCAATTCTACACGGGAAAGGTGTGGAAGCCTGAATTTGATCTCCATGATTAGAGTCAGCAACCAAAGTTGCTTATAAAATCCTGATCTATGACTGTGGTAAAGTCCCCCTGACATAGAGCCTAGGAAGGGAATGCACTTGATAAATTGAAGGAAGACTTGGATTGTATTGAATCAATCAGAGGACAAAATTTCAGGTTTTCAGTATCAAGCCCTTTGGGGGGTGCTCGGCAGGCAACAATGAAACTATTAGTGGATCCAGAGCTTGCGGCACCCAGCACAACAATGCTGCTCCCCATGTGTCTAGGACCTAGCATGCTGCACAACAAGGCAAAGGCAATGTAGCTCAGGGGACAAGCCTAGCCTCGAATACTCACAAACCCAGCAGCTAGCATTAGGTCCAGTGACTGAAGGTGACTAGATCACTGTAGGTGGACAAGATAGCCAAACCAAGGAAAGCTCCATGTGTCAGTTGCAGTCAGGAGCAGTAGTAGGAAGGTGCTCCCTCAATGCTGAATGGTGGGAAAGAGCACAGAGTGCAGGGCACTCCACCAAGTAGATGATTTCAGTTCTCAGTCCTTCAGCGTTAACATTTCTGTGATAAACCAATAGAAAACAGGAATTTTAAATGGCCCAAGTACCGAGGTAGCTCTAGGTACTCAGCCCACATATCCTGCTTTCACAGTGAGTTTTCATTGACAGGGTCACACCTGGGGCTGTTCAATGCTTTGGACATGGGAAGCACTCCATGACTAGCCAACACAGAAGGTCAGGTCTGGAAAGCACCACAAAGCAAAGCCTGGTGCTCGAAGTTCAATCCAGCAGGGTGCAGGTATTGCCTCCAATGATAGTGCTAAGGAAACACAGGTCTGGATAAATGTGTATAACGCTATGATTAACCCCTTTACAATCGACTAGACATGTGCAGCGGCAAGAGGGTGGGCTTTAAGGCTCACACGCTGCACATGTGGCTCACTAGACAGCTGATGTTCCTGTCCTGAGAGTGCACTTACAGCGTGCTCCCAGGAATGAGACCGAGCTATGAAAGACAGCTCTTGGTCCCTGCTAATTATTGGCAGGCAGTACAGACTGGCTCCTGATCATCTGACCACTGTGACAGCCGATCTTTCCTGCCCCCGGTGTTCAGAACATTGTCAAAGGAGGTCGGGGCAAGTGGGAAAGTATTAAAAACCAGCTCAAGTAGTGATGTAATTGGAATCTTGATTGAAGAAAAAAAAAAAATAGCTAACAAAAAAGGTTAGACTTTTCTTGGCAGAGAAAAAAAATGGCATCAATCTTCATAGGAGGCTAGCAAAAAACTGAGGCATGCTTGGGAGGAGGGGTTATACTGGTCTGGCTACAAGTTTGTCACTGTCAAAATCCTTCTATAGGCAGCAATGTATCCCAAAAGCCATGCCTCGCTTTCACTGTAAACAATGAAACCGGAAGTGAAAATAATTTCATCACTTCTGATTTGAGATCCACCATTTCTTGACCGGCACCGTCAGGGGACATATCTATCCAAGCCGATCTGTGCTTGGTTAGATGCTGTGAAGGGCAGTGGGTTCTATTGGATCGCTATTGACTCAATAAAGAGTACCTGCCACCCGCCCAATGCTAAGCATAAGGGGGTTTAATAACTCTTTTTTAATAGCAATCAACTAAAAATAAATAAAATAAAAAAAGTTTAAAAAATAAAAATAATAAAATTTATTAAAAAAAAATCATATTTTAAAAAGTTGCTGAAACCCCCATTATCCCACACACATGTGCAAGTGCACACCCAAGGGTGCACATGCGTATGCAAACCGCAGTCATACCAATCCTGTGAGATATTGCTGCAAACCTCAGAGTGAGAGCAGTAATTTCAGCACAAGAGCTCCTAGTTTACTCTAAACTGATGAGTTGTAAAAGCGTCATCTATGATGGTTTTTCGGCATCGTAGTTTTTTGTGATATCAGAGGAACACGCAATTTTGAGACTTGGTATGTTTGGTATCTATTTACTCAACACAGCTTCATCTTTTATATTTTGCTAAAAATTGGTACTATATTGTGTGTATAAGGAAACCCCCAACGGCTGTCCAGCCTGTCCTGGGAGTGGTACAACAGCTCATGCCGTACCCCCTACACAACATTTGACAGGAGGGAGGCGCATCCAAAAGAAAATCACTACAAAAACCCTCAAAGAAAAAAAGTATACAGCACCTCAATGGCTAATGAACAGCATATGTTTATTGGACATAAACAATGAGCATAACAGTGCACATCCCATACATTCCCTCCCCACCACCACCTGCCCCCACCCAAAAACCGGTCTGCACCTACAATGGAACCCCCAAAAGAGGTATGAAACCCAACCAATCACCCTTTACCCCCCCAGGACACCCCCAACCCCCAGAGCAAACCCCCCCTCCTCTCCCTCCCCCCACACACACGCCCTCCCTTCTCTCTCCCTGTCCTCCCTCATTATGCAGATGGAAACTCCTTGAAGACCCTGCTGTAATGAGGCTATGAAATAATATAATGCACAAGCAATGTCAATTCCTGCTATGATAAATTCTGTAAACCAGATCTCAATTAACCAACAATGATGTCAGTTCCACAGAATATTCCAATGGATTAAAGCAGCAAGGCAACTATGTGCCAAATGAAGGTTCTCATGTAACTCCGTCTGCAGTGTGCTCAAGTCCTCTTGTGTTCACATGACTGTTATCAGAGCTTCAAAAAGCACATATAGCCGGCGCCGAACAGGTCCAGCCTACACCCTGGTAGCTGATTGACTCTGCAATCCATAGGCCGTAAAATTAATCCATCACTCAATACAACAGATAGTAGGAACAATCTCACCAAGTGAATCTCAGGACATCCGTGCTGGTAAAGTGTCATACAGTGCCAGGTAGCGATACCTTGGGGATGAGACAGGACAGCTTGCAGCGCAGTGTGTAGTATGCATACAGCGGGTCAGGAGAGCCAGCATGCACTCCGGCTGCTCAGCAGGGGATAGCACATGGAGGGAGGACGTGAACCCTTACGCTTACATGTTTTGACCCTTCCACTAACCGGGGCTTCTTCAGGGTGTAGATACGCTGCAAGCTGTCCTGTCTCATCCCCAGGATATTGCTACCTGGGACTGCATGATAGTTTACCAGCACAGATGTCCTGAGATCCACTTGGTGAGATTGTTCCTACTATCTGTTGCATTGAGAGAGGGACTAATCTTACGGGGGGGGGGGGGGGGTAGAGGAGGTGGGGTTTGCTCTTGGGGTTGGGGGTGTCCTGGACAGGTGGTGAGCGTGATTGGTTGGGGTGGGGGTCATACCTTTTTGGGGGGGTTCCTTTTTGGGTGCAGGCTGGTTTTCAGGTGGGGGCGAGGGAATGTATGGGATGTGCACTGCTATGCTCATTGTTTACGTCCAATAAACATATCCTGATCATTAGCCATTGAGGTGCTGTATCCTTTTTTTTCTTTGGGGGTTTTTGTAGTATATTATATTGTGTGTGTTTGCACTCAAATACATTTTAGTATATTTTCTCCTGAAAATCTGCATTTAATAAACATTTGCACAAATATCGCATAACATAAAAAATTTGCAACTATCATCTTTTATTGTACAGGGCCTCTGCTTTCAGAAAATATATAATGTTCTTGTGGTTAAAGTCATACATATGTGCAAAAATGTCAAAATTTACTCTAGAGCTGAACTGGTTAAAAACTACAAAAAAAAACGATTAAGGGGAAATATAGGATCAGTACCTGTTTTCCATCATGGCAGTATACACTGACTCTGGACTGACTGAGAAGAATGAGAGCATCTCTTCCTCCAAGATTTCAAGTGTACCCTGGAGGAAATGGAAAAAATGCAAGATGTTACATAACTATCTCAGCAACAGCTTCCCCACACATTTAAGGACCTATGTGTTTTGCTTCTGACATGAGTTTAAGATTTGTTTTTTTCCCAGATGTGAAATGCATAATTTACATTTTAAATAAGATCTTATGGAGAAACATTTGCATGTGTATTGTTGCTTTTACTATTAATGATGCCGCTTTGCAGGTAATTGTTTTGCATTTAGCTTGCTTCAAAAGCTCAAAACACTAGCACTTAAAGTGTTACTAAACCCACAACAGTAAAATCAGTAAGTGTATGCAGGAAAGCATGCTTGTTATACTTAATGTGGAACCTAAGGGGTTAATCCTCCGCATTGTGTAAAAGGCTGTTTGATCCGGTCTTCTCTAATCCTCCCCTTCTTCTAATGCCCCCAGTCCATCTGATGATAGTACAGAGCTCTAGGGGTCACTCTGCACATACTTAGTTTTGGGAGTATGGCTAGAGAGTTTTTTTTTCCTTTCGGAGGGTGCATGTGATCAGCACAGGACCAATCAACACTGTCCAGATAGAGGGTCAGGGGTTATGTAGCCTCATAGGACAGTCAGAGCAGAATGAAAACATCTCTTGCAAGCTTTAACCAGTGCTCGGCCAGACACTGATAAAAGTCACAAGACTGCTGTATACTACTGATGAGAAAAGGTGTTTAGCAGTTTATATTTACTAAAATAATGGCAATTCCATGCTGTGTGTACAGTGGGAGACCAGATATACTGAATGCAGAGCTATGCGTTCAGTAACACTTTATAGGCAGCTGGACCTACTTTATTAGGTAGAGCTGTGCTTTCAAAAGGTACACAAACACAATGCAACTGATAAACTCCACGCTAGCAATTTTTGGGGGTAGAAATGACTGCTTGAAAATAATTTTCTTAAATGTCAGCTAATATTGCTTTGAGTAAGAGCAGACTTACCGCATATAATTGTAGTCTGGCGCTGGCTTTATCATGCCATTCAGGGAAATTTACAGATGAGACTATGGTTAATTCTTTTTCCCCCCTAGTGCCCAGTACTGGGACTGCTACATCACTCCCTGTTAGAGTGGATTCAGTTTTTCTGACAGTAGAGGATCTTGGGACCTGTACTCCTATAGCCAATACATCTTTTATTCCTGCTGATTGAACTACAACTAGCAGAGAGCTGATAGCTGCAAACAGCCAAAAGCCTGAGCAAGAACTCTTGTTCCTAGAAGGCCAAGCTATTCATAGGATTGGTGAGTGGACAGATGCCTAACCTCTTTCTGTCATCACTCTAGAGACACTGTAAGCAGACACCTTTAGATCTCAGTTACCAGGAGACATTTGCTTTGAGCAGTACAATGGCCTGTTTAACTTCATTGAATTACTCATATTCACTAATGCTTATGGGCCCCACCATTGCTAGCAGAAGACAGCAGATACCACCATATCAGGAACTTTAAACATCGCAGCACCCAAGTTGCAGTCTCTAGCTAAAGGAACCTTTTCTCTTCTAAGGCCATTGCTATTCAATTTAGTGTATTTACAGCGGGTAAAATAAGTATTGAACACGTTAACATTTTTCTCAGTAAATATATTTTTAAAGGTGCAATTGACATGAAAGCTTCATCATGTTGGTAACAAACCATACAATCCATACAAAGAAACCAAAACAAATAAGTTCAGAAATTAAGTTATGTGTGATAAAATGGAATGACACAGGGATAAAGCATTGAACACGCTAACTGAAATGTATTTAATACTTCGTACAAATTCATTTGTTGGTAATGACAGCTTCAAGATGCCTCCTGTATGGAGAAACTAGTCGCATGCATTGCTCAGGTGTGATTTTGGCTCATTCTGTCACACAGCCTTCAAATCTTGAATGTTCTGTGGGCCTCTTCTATGAATTCTGATCTTTAGTTCTTTCTATAGTTTTCTATTGAATTCAAGTCAGGTGATTGGCTGGGCCATTCTAGCAGCTTTATTTGCATTCTTTGAAACCGGTAGAGTTTCCTTGGCTTTGTGTTTGGGATCGTTGTTTTGCTAAAATGTCCACCCTCATTTCATCTACATCATCCTGGGAGATGGCAGCAGATTTTTGTCAAGAATGTCTTGGTACATTTTTCCATTCATCCTTCCTTTAATGATAAGAAGTTTGCCAGTACTGTATGCTGAAAAACAGCCCCACACCATGATGTTCCCACATCCATACTTCACTGTTGGTATGGTGGTTGTGGGGTGAGCTCCAAACATGGTGTGTATTATGGCATCCAAAGAGTTGAATTTCAGCTGGTTTCTTGGCTTTCCATGCCTTTTTTGCACCTCCTTTTCTTCATGTGATCAATACTTTTTCCCTGTCATTCCATTTTATTACATATAACTTAATTTATGAACTTATTTGTTTTGGTTTCTTTGTATGTATGGATTGCATGGGTTGTTACTGCCATTGTGAAAATTTCATGTCAATAGCACTTTTAGAAATATATTTACTGAGAAAAATGAAGTGTTCATTACCTATTTTACCTGCTGCATATCTACTTATGCACTGGAATAAATGCGCAGGTATACATTTACATACCGTATTTTTCGCACCATAAGACGCACTTCTTTCCCCCCCAAAAAGGGGGGAAAATGTCAGTGCGTCTTATAGAGCGAATATAAAGCGGCCGGTCCGGTATTTTTGCGGCCACCATGTCAGAATACCGGGCTGGCCGCTCAGCTGTTGTCTCCTGCAGGGCCTTACCTGTTCCTCGCTCCAGCGCTGCACAGTCTTCCCGCGGTGGCTTCTGTGACAGCCGGGTGCCCACTGCGCATGTGCTGCGCTTTGTGAATGATCCGGTGTCTTCTGGGACACATGAAAGGTCCCAGAAGGCGCCGGGCCATTCACAAAGCGAAGCGCTTCTCGCACCTGCGCAGTGGGCACCCGGCTGTCACAGAAGCCGGCCCGGGAAGAAGAGGGAAGGCAACTCCGCGGAAGTGGGAGCGGGTACCTGTCAAATTCAGGTACCCGCTCCCCCTCCCTCCCCAAAGGTCAGTGTCTCTGGTCATCCCCTTCACTGTCTGCAGTCTCTGGTCATTCCCTTCACTGTCCGCAGTCTCTGGTCATTCTCTGCACTGTGTCCGCAGTCTCTGGTCGTCTCCTGCACTGTGTCCGCAGTCTCTGGTCATCTCCTGTACTGTGTCCGCAGTCTCTGGTCGTCTCCTGTACTATGTCCGCAGTCTCTGGTCATCTCCTGCACTGTGTCCGCAGTCTCTGGTCATCTCCTGCACTGTGTCCGCAGTCTCTGGTCATCTCCTGCACTGTGTCCGCAGTCTCTGGTCATCTCCTGCACTGTGTCCGCAGTCTCTGGTCATCTCCTGTACTGTGTCCGCAGTCTCTGGTCATCTCCTGTACTGTGTCCGCAGTCTCTGGTCATCTCCTGTACTGTGTCCGCAGTCTCTGGTCATCTCCTGTACTGTTTCTGCAGTCTCTGGTCATCTCCTGTACTATGTCCGCAGTCTCTGGTCATCTCCTGTACTGTGTCCGCAGTCTCTGGTCATCCCCTGTACTGTGTCTGCAGTCCATTGGTTCAGAATATTTATTTTTTCTTGTTTTTCACCTCTAAAACCTAGGTGCGTCTTATGGTCAGGTGCGTCTTATGGAGCGAAAAATACGGTAATTCTCTGCATGCCTCATTGTGGTGCCGGTGACACAGAGGTTGCTAATAATTCAACAAGCTTTTTCTTGCCCCTCTTGCTGTTGGTGTTGCAAATAAATAGTTGAAGCTTACTACTCATGACTGTATAACCTGTTAAACGTTGTTACTTGATTATTCCTATTTTACCAGCTTGTGTGTGTTAACTCGGGTTGTATATCCTAAACCCCATTATTTCTGTAGCCTACGCTTTTGAACAAGTCTAATACAAAGGTGTTACTAAAGAATTGTGTCTCTTGCATTATTACTCTATACTGTTGAAATATGTCTGAACCCAGAGAGCCAGAGGTGTCGGGAGTTTTGCAACCTTCGGGGACAAGCATTATTAAGCAGCCCCTGCAGGGGTATTGCTACATCAATATTAACACAGTTGTGTTCGAAAGTTTGCATACCCCGGCAGAAATCGTGAAATTTTGGCATGGATATTGAAAATATGACTGATCATGACAAAAAAACTGCCTTTTATTAAAGGATAATGATCATATGAAGCCATTTATTATCACATAGTTGTTTGGCACCTTTTTAACTAATAATGAAAAGAGAAGTCACCCAAATGGCCATGATCAAAAGTTTACATACTCTGGAATGTTTGGTCTTGGTACAGACACACAAGGTAACACACACAGTTTAAAACGGCAATTAAAGGTTAGATATCCACATCTGTGGCTTTTTAAATTGCAATTAGTGTCTGTGTATAAATAGTGAATGAGCCAGCTCTCACGTGAATACACTGAGCAGGCAAGATACTGAGATGATGGGGAACAGAAAAAGAAATGTCAAAAGACCTGCGTAACGAGGTAATGGAACTTTATAAAAAGATGGAAAAGGATAAAAAAAGATATCCAAAGCCTTGAATATGCCAGTCAGTTCTGTTCAATCATGTATTAAGAAGTTGAAAAGTTGAGGATCTCTTGATACCAAGCCAAGGTCAGGTAGACTAAGAAAGATTGCAGCCACAACTTGTAGAAGAATGGTTCAGGATACAAAAAAAACAAAACAAAAAAAAACCCACAGGTAACCTCAGGAGAAATACAGGCTGCTCTGGAAAACAGACAGTGTGTTTGTTTCAAGGAGCATATTATGGCAATACTTGAACAAAAATGAGCTGCATGGTCGAGTTGCCAGAAAGAAGCCTTTACAGCATCAATGCCACAAAAAGCCTCTTAACAATATACCCGACAACATCTTGACACACCTCTCAGCTTTTGGCACACTGTAACTGAAGTGATGAAAAATAGAGCTTTATGGTCACAACCATAAGTGCTAGGTTTGGAGACAGGGATACTATCCCCACTGTGAAGCATGGTGGTGGTTCACTGATGTGGGGGGGGAATGTAAGCTCTAAAAGGCACAGGGAATCTTGTAAAAATTGATGGCAAGATGAATACAGCATATTATCAGAAAATACTGGCGGACAATTTGCATTCTCCTGCACTTGCACTTTCCAGCACGACAATGACCCTAAGCACAAGGCCAAGCTGATCATCCAGTGGTTACAACAGAAAAAGGTGAAGGTCCTGGAGTGGCTATCACAGTCTCCTGACATTAATATCACCGAGCCACTCTGGGGAGATCTCAAACGTGCGGTTCATGCAAGACTAACAAAGACTTTGCATGACCTGGAGGCATTTTGCCAAGACAAATGGGAAGCTTTACCAGCTGCAAGAATTCGGGGCCTCAAACCATTATTACAGAAGACTACACGCTGTCATTGATGCTAAAGAGGGCAATACAAAAGCAGAACAAACGATGTGCAGATTTTTGAACAGGGGTCATTTTATTGGTTTACTTGTTGCCATGTTTTGTTTTATGATTGTGCCATTCTGTTATGACCTAAAGTTGAATATGAATCCCATAAGAAATAAAAGAAATATGTTTTGCCTGCTCACTCATGTTTTATTTATAAATGGTACATATTGTATAAATTCTCCAAGGGTATGCAAACATCTGATCACAACTGTATGAAAATGTAGAGGTTTACACCATGCCAGTCCTACGGAATGAGCTCAGATCTTCTTATGGTTGTGTTATACCTATGAGTACCTGTAAAGGAGATTTTAAACACTTTGAAATGTCACAGTGGATATGTAGAGGAGACATGGGTAGCCTCACACAACCCAATCTGCCATCCACATGCAGTGTATCTGCTGCTTGGTCTACATGTGACAAGGTACGAAAAAAATCTCCACACAAAAAATACTTTCTTTTGGGCACACACAAACTGAGCAACTGGAGAACTTTAGATTTCTGGTGACTAGTTTCACTGAAAAATAAAAGTATACAGTACTACTACTGTGGTTTAGGACAGATAACTATTATCCTGTAAGTCAGAGTAACTAATGCTGAATCACAAGGGAATAGTTATCAGTTTAAAACAGATTGGTGACCGCCTGATGAAATGTTTCAGAAAGGAATGCTTCTCATCTGACTAAGCTAAAACATATTGAATCAACCAATAACACAGAAAATAAAGAACACAACCTGAATTACAGCCTGGTACACACAAGGTTTTGGTAGCCACAAAAAAAATCAGAGATGGCTGTGTGCACTGACTGGATGCGGGTCGGATGCTGTTTTTACAGCATGCCCATTCGACAGAAGCCAGTCGAACCTCTCGATTTCATCTGACTTCTAGCCGTGTATACACTTAAGGCACAAGCAGGAGAATAAATAGTAAATTTAATATGCTGCAATTAGTTAACCGTTAAATAGATGGAACCTAACAGGGCAAAAGAAAAAATCTACTTACTACAGTAACCAATTACAGTTCCTATTTGTGACATACAGTTGTGTTCAAAATAATAGCAGTGTGTTGAAAAAAGTGAATAAAGCTCAAAATCCTTCTTAATAGCTTTTATTTCCATACACACAAATGCATTGGGAACACTACACATTCTATTCCAAATCAAAACATGAAGAAAAATATATCAAATTTGTGTTGTTCCTCTAAAAAAATTGAAGAAAAGTGAATATTAGACTGTTCAAAAAAATAGCAGTGTTTGTATTCTTCTTTACAAACTCAAACATTCACTATATAAACTGAAAAATGTTTGAAGATTTTGCTTTCCTTTGAATCACTTAATTAATATTTAGTTGTATAAGCACTGTTTCTGAGAACTGCTGTACATCTGTGTTGCATGGAGTCAACCAACTTCTGGCACCTGTGAACAGGTATTCCAGCCCAGGATGATTGGACTACATTCCACAGTTCTTCTCTATTTCTTGGTTTTGCCTCAGAAACTGCATTTTTGATGTCACCCCACAAGTTTTCTATTGGATTAAGATCCGGGGATTGGGCTGGCCACTCCATAACGTCAATTTTGTTGGTCTGGAACCAAGATGTTGCACGTTTACTGGTGTGTTTGGGGTCGTTGTCTTGTTGGAACACCCATTTCAAGGGCATTTCCTCTTCAGCATAAGGCAGCATGACCTCTTCAAGTATTCTGATGTATTCAAATTGATCCATGATCAATTTAAATGTATGCGATAAATAGGCCCAACACTGTAGTATGAGAAACATCCCCATATCATGATGCTTGCGCAACCATGCTTCACTGTCTTGAATTCAGTGTTTGGGGGTCGTCTGACAAACTGTCTCCGGCCATTAGACCCAAAAAGAACAATCTTACTTTCATCAGTCCACAAAATGTTGTGCCATTTCTCTTTAGGCCAGTTAATGTGCTCTTTGGCAAATTGTAACCTCTTCAGCACGTCTTTTTTTCAACAGTGGGACTTTGCGGGGGCTTCTTGCAGATAGCTTGGCTTCACATAGGCGTCTTCTAATTGTAACAGTACTCACAGGTAACTTTAGACCTTCTTTGATCTTCCTGGAGCTGATTGTTGGCTGAGTCTTTGCCATTTTGGCTATTCTTCTATCCATTCGAATGGTAGTTTTTCGCTTTCTTCCACGTCTTTCAGGTTTTGGTTGCCATTTTAAAGCATTTGCAATCATTTTAGCTGAGCAGCCTATCATTTTCTGCACTTCTTTATATGTTTTCCCCTCTCCAATCAACTTTTTAATCAAAGTACGCTGTTCTTCTGAACAATGTCTGGAACGACCCTTTTTCATCAGAATTTCAGAGAGAAATGCACTGTAACCAGCATGTACAACATTTGCTGCCTTCCTTCCTTAAATAAGGGCAATAATTGCCACCTGTTTTTCAAAGAATGAATGACCTCACTAATAGAACTCCACACTGCTATTATTTTGAACATGCCCCTTTCAATTAGTGATTCAATTACACAGAATCAGCAGCGTGCATGTCATGACTGTTGGGTCTGTTGGATTTCTATTACTCTACTACACCTGCTAGTAAATTATTTGCCATGTAGAAATATCTTTTCTACTAAAAACAGTGATTGATCAGGTTAGTGATGTCTGACTGCTATTATTTTGAACACAACTGTAAATCATCTAGAACTGGGTAAGGTGCTATGTTGGCCTCACACTTCAAATATGAATCCTAATATTTGATTGGAATTTGACATTTTTGCTCAGTGGTGCCAAGTGTACTTGCTACTTTTTGCAAGCTTTAATGTACACATTGAAAAACATTTTTGATCATACCTCACACCACAAACCTATAAAAAAAAAAAAACCTCAAACCGTTTGTTTATAATCAGCCATCCATTTTAGTCATGTTTGGTTCCCACTTTGCCTTGTCTATACCAGCTTCTGATTTGCCTCCTTTTTCCCCTACACCACTCAGGCACAGTCAGGTCTCACGCTGTCTTCTCTATTCTCTGTTCACTTATTCAGCTCTCACTCCAATTTTCTGATGCGCTTGGTCACAGGTATTTTCCCCTGGCCACGGTTATCTCTTTTTCTGTCTTTTCTTCTCCATATTTTATCTATGACTAGATTCTGCTCTGCATCAGTCATCACACTGCCTAATTTCCCAATAGTAAATGACCAGCTCTGTCATCAATCCTGACTTCCTAGTTAATAATCATCAACTCTCTTACTCTCTCTTACCTCTCAGGTCTGCCTCCTTTACTAATGCACCACACTCTCCTCAACACCACTGCTAAAAACCATTTTTTCACTGTCTATTCTTACCACAAATTGTCCTTGTAATGACAAAGCACGTGTTCGTGTGAAGCGCGTCTACAGCTCCTCTGTCCTGTCTTCGAACGGTCATGTTCTTATCATTTTACATGTAAAGGATTCCAATAAAGGATTTCATCCACTATATTGCTGTTTGTCCAGCCAACCATTCTGTTTTTCCATTCCACAAATTGTCCTTAAACTATTGCAATTCTGCCACATCCTTCCCCTCCAGTGTCCATCATCATGTTCCATCAGCCTCTTCACTGAGGAGTCCAGTGTGCAAACATTAAAACTGAATTCCAGGTACGGATTTTATTACATAGTTACTTTGGTCCAGCTTGGACTAACATATGCATATGCCATACCTGTGAAACTGCTGCAAAAGCAGAGAATCACTGTAGTATCTGAGACTTTACTACACTGATTGTCAGTCTTCTGGGTCCCATGTCTAGTGGCTTTGTGATTGGATACGGTAGACAGGTGATGTCACAATCTCTACCTCATTCAATCAGTGAACACTGCATTTATTGAGATAAATGCAAGGAATTTTATGAATGGCACTCATTACGAACAAGCGACCCCCTGTGGTTACTATGCAGCAGGCCAGACATTCGGCACATGACCTGGAAGACAGTTGCAATCACAAAGTGATTTTCCACTTCCACAGCAGTCTCACGGATATAGCATATACATACCTGGAGTTAAGATTTAAGCAAGCAGCCCAATTTAAAGCAGAATGCAAACCAAAAGTTTAATTTATTGCAGCTTTCTAAATGTGGTAGCTGCATTAGTTTTTCCTTAATTTTTACCTGAAATCTAGCCAGTAGGAAATTTTCTGTTCTTGGGTGTCTCCACTCTGGATGCAGGAGGAACAAAAAAAAAAACTTTGGATAGCAGCACTGTCTACCTAGGGAGAAGATAGCTGGAGTTTGGCTTTAATTACATATAGATGTTAGCGCATCTAACACTAACACTATTTAGGCAGTTAGAACAGCAGATGTTTTTTTCCTTTTGGTATAAAGGTTTTACATGAAAAAACAAAAGCTGGCCGTTGTAAGCACCCCTATCGGTGTTAAATGGTGCGTCTCAACACTAACTACTACTTTTGCTGGACGGCTTGAAAATTAACAGAATTATTGTCTGGATCACCAGGTGAAAATAAAAAGTTAAAGTAAAAAAAAAAAAAAAAAAAAAAGATGAATCATAGTGTTAAGAATGTGGGTTTGCAAAAAGATCTTTAGTATGTAAATAAACAGTACTTAACCATTGGAATTTGACGTCTTTTAAGGGTACAACGCAGACTACGGTTAATCCTCTGGTAACATTCCTCAGGCGTGTAAGCAGGATGCTCTTCAGCAAAATAAAAACAAATACACATAGTGAATTTTACCAAAATATCAACAGAAAATCATGGTCACTGCCACTAATCAAGCTGATTAAACGTCACATTGTAAAGTGCTTTCACATCAACATTTATTACAGGGTGTCACTGCTTGACTGTATAGTGAATGGATTGCTCTAAAACAAAAATAGCATCCAAAATCTGGATTGTACATTTATGCTGTTCTGAATTAATATTTTTTACTTATATTATTCATCTTTCCACACAATGTTAAGCAGTGTTTAAAGACTCATTCACACCATATGTGCATGAAGACTGAAGCGCAGATTTCACTTGCAGCGACATCAGTTTACATCAGTTTTCATGCACGCTTCAATTAGTTTTTTTATACCTTGCAGATTCCTAGGCAGAAACAATTTGCACGTGATACCAAGTGTTGTGGTGTGAACAGGGCACATAGAGAACAACTGATTTTGTTGTGCCTTTGCAAAATTTGTGCAGAAAAAACAGACGTCTCTGCACCATGGTGTGAATGAGCCATAAAATGAAGTGTTGTGAAATGTTTAAAAATTAAATGCAACTGCCCCCCAACCCCCATTTTCTTTTGGATAGGATGAAAAAAGGTTAGAACAAGTAATTTTTAAATAATTACTACTACTATTGATGAGATTTATCACCTTCAGTGAAAAATAGCACTCTCTAATCAGGGAAACACACAGCATTTAAAATACTTTTTAGTGCGGGGAAGTTTCAATCTTTTGTCAGTTTTATCCTGCTTTTTGCATTCTTACCAAGGAAACTGGAAAGTAGAAGCAATAAAAGCCTGACAGAGAATCTAGCCTTTACCCAGAAAAAAATGCTGCAGTTACACTTTAAAGTGAATATCTGGCCAGGCTATAATAAGATATGCAAGTATTTATGCATTTTTAAAAACTGCACATCAGCAGTAACAAGCCCTTATTGACCTCTATAGCTTCTTGCACTGTGAATTCTTCCCTTCAAATTGTTCTCACAGTAGCTCAGATCAACCTGCTTGCCTTCCTTTTAAGATTAAAATACTTGGCAGCCTTTTAATCTCAAATGTAAACAAACACAGTTTAAGTGCTCTTAGGCTCCATGGCTTAAAAGAAATGCCAGTTCCCTTGGCAGAAAAAAAACGCTCATATACAGCATTTTTGTACACAGTTTAGGCGAGTTCAGAATTTTTTCAGCCAGAAAGCCCCAATGAAAAACGCAAATGGATTTTTTTTCTACCTCTAAACGCTGAGCTTAAAACATGCTTCTAATCGGCCTAATGTACATGGACACATAGGGTAACAATGAGCTGCTTCTACAGGCAAAACACAAAATTCCTGTAGAAGCAGTGATTTGAAGCCAGTGAGCATGCAGCCTTAGAAGGGGAGCTGAGCTGCTGAGAGATAACTACGTTGGTGATTCTGGTGTGAGCTTTAAGAATGAATTCTTTAAAGCTGAAGTTTAGTTAAAGAAAAAAAATCTTTTATGGCTACAGCTTTAGTCACATAACTGACCTGTAACAAAATGTATCCAATGTCCTGATTATTTTTTTTGCTGCCTCTAAAATATGCCCCTAAATGTCCTAAATGCGCATGGACACATACGATAAAACTGAGCTGATTTTACAGGCAAAAAGCTAAACCAGTGTGCATGAACCTGAAAGGTTTAACTTGCACAGGCATTTTTAGTCTGGCAGTGGAAGAGCATGGGGAAAAAGGTAATGGTTGCTTATGGCAACTCCAATGCTGCAAGCTATTGCCAATTATGAGCATAGAACAAGTTTACTTTGCCAACTGTTTGGAGAATAGGCAAATATATCAGACACTTCACAGTGTTCAAACAAAGATTTTCTGTGTGCAGCCACCATATATGGAATATAAGCAACTGTCAACTACATGAGTAGTAAAAGTAGGTCATTGTGCTGCTGTTCACACTGTCCTGCGTACCATAATATACTGCAATTATGAAAGAAATCCTCCCAATGTTGACACACTGATTATATCAAGAATCACATACCAATGTGCATCTACTCTCTGGACGCCTGTGGATGCTTTAGGGAGGTTAAACTCAAATACAAATGAATTCCTGGATTCTAAACAGTATAGACACTAATTTTTAATGTTTTATACAGCTATGCCTGTAAAAGGGGACAGCCTGAAGTGATAGCAGGACTTAATTTACTAACTATAGCTGCACTTTAATCTATTAGGAAAGCTGTCTATATTTTGTAAGGGCGGGGAGCTGAATGGTCAAGAAGTGGTCCATTTCTCTATTAAACTGAAAAAAACAAAAAAAAAAACAACCATTTTGGAATCAACCCTATTCTTGTAAATGAAGCCCTTCTCTATATTTCATGAAATGTTATAGCAAGAAAATACAATTTAAAAAAATCCCCAAAATAGCACACATTGCAGCAAAACTGTTTAGTAAGGTACCTGTCCTCTTATCCTTTCCTTTATTAATTCTTTCCCTAGGTCTCCTCACTTTCTGCTCCAAGTACAGAAGAACCTTCTCTTGCTCTTCCCCAGAGCGGTTCATAAACTCATTCCATATCTGCAAAAAAGACACATTTTTTTTTAGAGGAGCTATGTAGAAGAACACAATTACACTACTCTGCATATGATGGTTAGATCTGACCTTCAGAGGTAAATGCTTATTTTGCAAAATCTAGTATGAGCAGGTTCAGAATTCTATCAATAATTTTCAATCCATATGCTTTTTCTTCTGGAGCACTTAGCGAAGTTCAGAGAGGACAAACCATGCCTATTGTTACAGCACAGCAAAAAAATCACTTTCTACAACTCAAGACACCACTTGAGAAAACCATTGAAGAAAAAACACAGACAGGTAAGTTCAAGTGCCTAACTACTGCTAAATGGATTATAAGTGTTTGTGGAAGTGGATAAGATACACATTATGTAAAACACAATTGATTGGGAAATGCCACGTTTATAATGCTTGAATCTAGTTTTTGTTCTTATTGCAGTGGAGACACTGGACCGCTTAATAAAACAGTATTAAACCCAAAACCAAAAATTTAATATATTGCAGCTTATAGTGGTTGTAAAGGCTGAAGTTTTTTACCTTCATACATTTTATGCATGAAAGAAAAAAGTTTCTATGTGCCGCATCCCCCGCGCGTGCCCCAAAACACACCCAAGCACCCTCTCTATCCAGCAATGTGCACTAGAGTCTCGGCTATCCCGGGACTCCCTCTCCTCATTGGCTGAGACAGCAGCAGTGAGCCAATGAAAAGATAAAGGGGGCGGGGCTGAGCAACAGCTCCGTGTGTGAATGGACACACAAAGCAGCGCCTGGGGAGTGCGCATGCTTGGGTGCCCCCATAGCAAGCTGCTTGCTGTGGGGCACGCGACAGGAGGGAGGGGTCAGGAGCGCCAGCGGGGGACCCGAGAAGAGGAGGATCCAGGCTGTTCTGTGCAAATCCACCGCACACAGCAGGTAAGCATGTTTATTAATTTTGTAACAAAAAAATGGAAACCTTTAGAATCACTTTAACAATCATTAAATGTGGTGTCTTCATTAGAATTCCCCTCACCAGCACATTGCAGGCAGGCGGACAGCAAGTAGTTAAAAAAAAATATTCTCAATATTGTATTTTTTTAAAAATACTTTTATCAGAGTAGTACAATGTTACTAACATTGTACTCTCCTTGGGGGGTGAACAGGGTTTTTTCTTTTTCTTTACACTTTGGTTTGCAGGAGCAATAAAGATTACTGCTCCTGCAATGCAAAGCTTGCTTTGAATGGTCATGGATGGGTTAAGTGCATGACAGTTCAAAATATTAGTGATCTGTGATTGGCTGGAGCTAGTCACATGGTACAGGGTGATGTGACTAGCCCCATATATCATGAGAGAGCTGTGGACCAATCACAGCTCACCAGGACGAGAAGCAGAACTGTTATGAATCAGATTGATTCACAACAGCTTTGCTAACATTGTGATCATGCGATCGCTATGCGATCAATGATCACCAGGATATTCATTCCTCTGTATCCAGTGGACACAGCAGTCATGGGTGGGGAGCGCTGCGTGCCCGCTTGAACGAGCAGCACCCCCGTGTTTATACAGCCAGAGCGACGTACCTGTACGACGCTTTGCCTTTAGCTGCCGCCTGTCCGCAGTACATTGCGGACGGCCGGTAAGCAAGTGGTTAAACAGGTGTCCAGCAGACAGTTGATTACAAAAGGGCGTTTACTTAAAGAAAACCCCTTCCCATTTCATGCTGTCAGCAATGGCACCACATAGAAGAGAAATATCACAAGGCCTGAGAAAGAAAATAATTTTGTTACACAAGAGAGGTGAAGGCTACAAGAAGATCAGCAAACCTTTACTTATCAGTCACAACACTGTAGAAAAAGTGATACAAAAATTATTATTATTATACAGGATTTATATAGCGCCAACGGTTTGCTCAGCGCTCTACATTATAGTGGGAGACAATACAGTTCCATACAAGAGGGATTTGAGGGCCCTGCTCCTTGGAACTTACAATCTAGGAGGGTGGGGTGAATGGTACAGTAGGTAGTCACTGTGTGGGATGGAGTGGTTGGAAGAGTAGATTATTCCAGAATTAGCAGGGATAGGCTTCCCTGAAGAGAAAGGTTTTCAGTGATCGCCGAAAGGCAAGTAGAGTAGGTGATAATCTGATAGATTGGGATAGGGAGTTCCAGAGGATGGGTGACGCCCTGGAGAAGTCTTGGAGATGAGCATGGGAGGAGGAGATGAGGGAGCTAGAGAGTAAGAGGTCTTGCAAGGAGCGGAGTGTATGGTTTGGGTGATATTTAGAGATAAGCTCGGTTATGTAAGTTGGGGAAGTGTTGTGGATGGCTTTATAGGTCATTGTTAGAGTTTCGAATTTTATCCGTTGGGCAACTGGGAGCCAGTGGAGGGGTTGGCAGAGAGGGGAGGCAGATACGGAACTGTTAGTGAGGTGGATGAGTCTGGCAGCAGCATTCATGATAGACTGGAGGGGGGATAGTCTACGATAAGGTAGGCCAATGAGGAGGGAGTTACAGTAGTCGAGGCGTGATATGACAAGGGAGTGAATGAGTTGCTTAGTGGATTCCGGGGTTAGGAACGGTCGTATCTTGGAGATGTTGTGGAGGTGAAGTCTACACGATTTTGTCAGCGATTGGATCTGGGGCTGGATGAACAGATGGGAGTCTAGGATTACACCTAGTACCCTGGCGTGAGGGGATGGACTGAGGATGATGTTAGCGATATTTATGGTGAAGTCAGTAGGGGTGGCACGGGCAGGGGGGAATACTAGGAACTCAGTTTTGGAGAGGTTGAGTTTGAGGAAGTGGAGTGACATCCAAGCCGATATGTCGCTTAGTAGGCTAGAGAAGGTTGTTGTCAGTGAGGTGGGAGCTCAGACGATTGTAGACTAAGCGTTCTAGGAGTTTAGAGGTAAATGGCAGCAGGGAGATGAGTCTAAGGTTGTTCAGGTTGGTGGGGTCTAGGGAGGGTTTCTTAAGTATGGGAGTGATGTGCGCGTGCTTTAGAGGGGAGAGGAATGCACCTGTAGAGAGGGAGAGATTGAAGATGTGAGTGAGGGAGCATAGGATGGAAGAAGAGGGAGACCGAAGGAGTTGTGAGGGGACAGGGTCCAGGGGGCAGGTGGTGAGGCGGACTTCTGAGAAGACCTTAAAGACCTCTTCGGTGGTAGCTGTCACGATCGCAGCATCAGACCCCAGACCTTCTAACCAAACTCATGACCGAAGGGCTAACCGATCTACAACCGCGATGTGACGTGCGTAAGAATGCCACACCCAGCTGCACCGTGCACAACGATTTTCCAGCTAATGGGTACCAATCGAAGTGCCAGCAGCCTGAATCGATTGTTACTGGGTCAGGTTAATTAGGCAATTAACCCCTTCACACTGCCACCACCTCCTTTTTGTTCAGAGAAAAAGGAAACTCGCAATATCGCTATAACACTATAATAATTAAAATAATCGTCCACATAACCCGGTCATTGACACAGGCCAGTTGTACAGAGAGTTAAACCAACAGTAGCGTCTCTTTAAAGGCAGGGATTCGTAAATTGCAATTAAGAGCTATAGAAACAGTTCAACACTTTCAGAAGAAAGATTTATTACTAAAAAGGGTCAAACAGGTGCAATAAAAATATTTACAGAGAGGATGTAACTAATACATAGAAAACAGCACAGCACAGCAAAGAGATAACAGGGAGAAGTTAAAGGGTTAAGTTACTTGCCAATAAGCCGTTTCAGAGCAAAAGGCACAGGTCTCCCCAGGTGGTATATTGATGTGAAGAATGGGAGATGTCTTTTTCTTAACTCTCTTAGGCTTGACAGCCTGCTTTAAAGTTTCCCAGCAGGGGTTGGTTCTGAAGTAACAGACCAATCCCGTTTAGGGAGGGATCATCAGGCGGAACCCTAAACTGGAACCAACATCTTTCATAATTCATATTCTGGTCCATAATTTTCCATCTGCACAAGCGACAGTCTACCTGCGGGTATATTATTATGCAGACAAGTCTGAGGATTATTTAGATATAAATTATGAAATTATATATTGCACGGTTCACGAGTTCTATGTTTCGGCTTCCCTGATGGTCCGAGATAAGGCGAGTGACCCATCAAACTGTTTGCCTGCTCATCGTCCATCCAATGAGCTGTCCAGCTTTTATGTAGGTCTCTCATATTCCAAGATATGAAACATAGGGGAGAAATGGATCTTTTAAAAATGTTATCTGGTGTGGGCTTCTTGGGAATGCCTTGAACTCCTGGGAAGGCTCCGTTATCTTTTTACGAGGCATGAAATTACACAGGTTCTTTGGACTCCAACTGTCATGGGGGGGGCTTTGTAGCTCTGGGCTCCCTGCTTCTCTAGCTTGCCAGTGACCCACAACCAGATGTCACTGTGGCCAAACTCAGAGGAAAGGGGGGAAGATGAAGGCAAAAATATATTTCAGGACGGTTAATCTCTTCGCCAAGATGGAGGTTGAAGCCAAAATGCTTGAACGGCGTCCATCTCTGATGCGCACGTTTGCGACAGTAGCGAGGTGAAAGGAGGACAGTGTTGAGGGGTATGGTGTGAGGGATGCTAGGTGGGGTGGGTGTCTGTGTGCTGGCGATGTCCCTACGAATTGCGTCGATCTTATTTTGGAAGTGATGTGCAATCTCGTGGGCAGTGATTGAGGCGCTGGGTGGCGGTGGGGGTGGAGAAAGTAGAGACTCGAAGAGAAGGTATTAATGAGGGTGACAAAGTAAGCTTGTTTGGCAGCATGAAGGGAGGAAGTGTATGTTAGAAATTCAACAAAGATGGAACTGCAACCATCTCATGGGCCGGCCATGGAAGTTAACACCTCGACAAGAGCACCTTCTGATGAGAAGGGTTGAAGAAAATCGCCATGCAAGTTTTCCTCAGTTAGCTAAAGAAGTAGAAAGCCAAACTTAGGTGCAGAGGACTGGCATGCATGGGTGTCGTGCATGAACGAAGCGTCCCCTAAAGCCCATGCACAAAAAAGCCCGCCTAGAATTTGCCAGGGCCCATGCTGAAAAAGAACATGACAGCTGGGAGTCTGTACTCTGGAGTGATGAGACCAAGATAAATGTTTTTGGAATGGATGGCTTCAAAACTATATGGCGTCACAAAGGTGAGGAGTGCCCTTGGTCGTCGTGCACTTTTCCCAACATGGTGATGAACCAAAACACACCTCTAAGGTCACTGTTGCATTTCTGAAGGACAGGGTGAAAGTGGTTCAGTGGCTAAGTATGTCTCCTGATCTGAACACAATCGAACACCTATGGGGAATTCTGAAGAGACAAGTTGAGCATTTATTCTCCATCCAGAATCCAGGTTGTTCTGGAAGAATGGAAAAAGATGGATGTTTCAATATGCCGCCAACTTGTTCATTCCAGGGTAATCAAGGGGTTAAGTGTGTCTAACAAGTGTTAATATGTCGTGTCTGCTGCTTTATACTAAAAAGATTGCTTTAAAGAGATTGTTCCCTCTGTACAGAGACCTGTGTTGTCAACACAGGGCCCTGGGCTGTGATTGCATGCCCATGGATCATTGGCCAGGACCTGCTGACCAAGTCCGCTGTATTCAATCACAGCAGAGTTGGCAGGCAGGGGCATGTATGCGTGCCCTAAACCCGGGAGAAAGCCACAACATACAGGTATGTTACTGTGCATGTACAACCCGCCTGACCTCATTATATATAACGCAGCAGGTTGGCAAGCAGATAAAAAGAAACAACTGATGTGAACCATGTCTCGCAAAAAGGAGCTCTGTGAAGACATATAAATCAAGAGTAAATGATTTGCAAAAAGCTGGAAAGAGATACAACACAATCTCAAAAGTTGTCTATAAATTGACACAGTTTGGTACTCTGTTCCTAGAAGTGGGCGCCCAGCCAAGATAACTCCCAAGGCACACGGCAGAATCCTCAGTGAGGTAAAGAAGAATCCATGAGTAACAGCAAAGTTTTGAACACATCCCTGGAACTGGCAAACATCCCTGTTCATGAGTCTGCCATAACCAAGTCTTTGAACAGGCAAGGTGTCCATGACAGAATAACACAGGGGAAGCTACTGCGCTTCAAAAAATAAACCAAAAAAACATTGCTGCGCACCTGAACTTTGCCAAAGTGCAACGTCGCAAACTGCAACATTACTGGGAAAATGTTTTGTGGACTGATGAAACACAATGTAGAAACAGGAAGACCTGACCGCCGCATACCTTGCCCGGCCCGAGTGGTTGGCAGGTAAAAGCAGCCTCAGCTCGATTCATCCAAGCCATGCCCCAGCATATTTTGCCCCGGCCCCAGATTGTTCAGGAAGAATACTCAGAACTATCTATGGCACAGAAAGGGCACAGCTTACCAACATCATTGCAACAGCGAAGTATGGTGGAGGGAACATTATGATTTGGACTTGCTTCGCTGCCTCAGGGCTGGACCACTTATTATCAAGGGGAAAATGAATGCCTATGTTTACCAAAATATCCTACAAGATAATATCAGGGTGGCTGTCCACCAGCTGACACTTAGTAGAAGTTGTGTAAAGCAGGATAATAACCCTAAGCATCTAAGTAAATCCATCACAGACTGGCTTCAGAAAAAGAAAATGCGCCTTTGAGTTGCCCAGTCAGCTTCCAGACCTTAATCCCATAGAGATGCTGTGGAATGACCTCAATAGAGCTAATCACACCAGACATCCTACAAATGTTTCTGAGCTGAAGCAATTTTGTAAAGAGGAAAAATCAAAAATTTCTCCTGTATCTTCTACTTGAAATCATTGCTGCCAAAATAGGATCGACCAGTTATTAAACGCTAAGGGTTCGCTTACTTTTTCCTCCAGCACTGTTAATGTTCAATAGGTGTTCAACAAAGGCACAATAAATTAGACTTGCTTGTGTTTGTCTATGGTTGTGACTTAAGCCAGCCAAAGATGGATCAAATCTTGGTTCAGCGGGGACCAGCTGAGATTCGATCCATCTATGGACATGCTTCAGTACAACCAGCCTGTTGGATTATTTCCATGTGATCACTGCCGGCAGCTATTGCAACCAGCAGTGAACATTGTGTTGGGAAGGCTTCCGCTGGCAGAACACAATAGTGCTGCAGGAGGGATTCAGTGTTAATGGGAGAATCAGACAGCCAGTGTTGATGGGGGAATCTGTCAACTTTTTTTCCTTATACCCCTAGCGAAGGGAAAAAAAATTGCATAATCTATAGGCTGCGTTAGATGAGGATTAGATCACTTTTTATGGCAATGTACTGCAGAAAAACAGTTAATAAACAGTTAATTCCAAAGGGTTCACATATTTTTCTTGCCACTGTATTTGCAATTAAGCTGTGACATGCAACTTTGATAAAACTAACATGTAGTTAATGATATTAAGTGGCCACGTTAATAATAAATGACACATTTTTAAGCACAGTGGTGGGCTTTACAAATGTTCAGGTTCCTTTTAATCAAAGGGGGGAAAAAAGGTGCCACAAGAAAAAGAGCAGCGCTAAGTAGATACACTCCACAGGACACCACAAGCTCCACACTATGCTCTGCACTTTTCTGAATAGCATTTCAAAATGCAGAGAGTAGCATGAAATAAACACTATGGAGTCTGTCAAACAGAAATCAGAGGTATCTGTTCTTCATAATAAAATGCCCCCAATGTTTCACAGCAAATACTCTTAAAGGAATGCAAATACATAAGACTCCTTAATTACAATTTTCTACATGTTTACCTCAATGTATGTCTCATTATTACAGGCCTCGGTAAATATGCTAGGGGGAGAACAAGGGCAGGGTTCACCTTCTTCCATCACACATTCATCCTTCTCCAGCAAAGTCATCAAATAGCGATCTATGGTGAAAAGAAAATACTGAGATACATATCACCAAACAATCTGTTCCCATGACTTGCTGTAATGGGCAAACTTAAACTCTTATGCAGATGACAGCAGTGCAAGTTGTATTTTTGTTTTACCATTCCTGCTGCCTGCACTGCTTTGTTAAATAGAAATCTTCCTATGAGGTCTACTGAGAAACTGACCCTTGTGGGAGAATGGACCTCCTGCAGTCAGTGGTTCCTCTCGCTGACCCTGTAGTCATTGAAGGACACTCTTTTTTTAGAGGGACAAACAGTATTTCAAGGCAATTCTCATTACTTGACAGGGACACCACAAACCAGGCATCGCTAAATGGCAGAGCGCGGTCTGAATCCAGAGTGAGCCATTGTCCAGCCACTGGTCCAGGCAAGTGGTTACACCATTTAGGACCTGTTTTTATCTCCCAGGAACTGAGTGCAGGAGACACAGTTTAGCATTGGATGGAGGGTGGGAGCAGGAGCTGTCAGCGGTTAATTTTTTGTTTTAATCAGCAAGAGACTGGTTGCTAAGATATGGGTCAGTCCTAGCAACCAATCATCCTCTGGTTAATCTGGAAAGTTAACTCTTGCAGCTCCCGCCCTCCATCCAATGCTGAGCTGTGCCTCCTGCACTCAGTTCATTATTGTCCTGCCTCCTGCACTTTCTAAGGTAGGAGAGTAAAGGGGGGCACAGGACACTACTGGAGGGAAGGAGGAGGGGGGTGGTTGGCTGGATGTCAAGCGGGCATAGCACACTACTATGGGGGGAAGTGCTGTGGGAGGGGGTGATGTAAAGGGGAAAAGGGGAGGATTGATGCAAAGGGGGGGGGGGGGAGTAGCACTGTGGGGGGCTTTGAAGAGAGGCAGTGCTGTGAGGGGTGATGTGAAAAGGGCATAGCGCACTATTGTGTGCAAGTGTGTGTGTGTGTGTGTGTGTGTGGGGGGGGGGTCTGTGATGTGAGGGAGGCCAGTGCTGTAGGAGGGTAATGTAAAGGGGGGCAGTGCTGTGAAGGGGGGTGGGCGATATGAAGAGGGGCAGTGCTGTGGGGAAATGATGTGAAGGAGTGAACTGAGGACAATGATGTAAAACAGGATTGTGATGAAAGGGGGGGTTGTGATGAGAAGGATCTGAGCCTTTGCACAAACATGTGATTCGGTCCTTTGCTGGAAAAATAATGTTACTGATTGGACCACCATAACATTTTAATTCAATACCCTTGCCCTAAACCTTGAAAAACTGTAAATGCTTCCCTAGCACACAACACACTTTCTATAGGCTATATTCATTTGTGTAGTGAATGCAGGAGAGCATTCAGCAGATGTGCTGTTTCAGCCTTAGTAAGACCTGTGCTGCGATTTGCTCTTCCACATTGGGGGTCCACTGGGAGAAGGTATTAAAATAAAATGCCTAGAGCAGCCCAAATGGAATGTTCTACATGAATAACATGAGCTGTGTACTCAACTTCTTAACTAATTCATTTAAATCTGATGCTCAATAGGCACCCATGCAGTGTGTAAGCATACCCCTAAACAAAGTTTTCTGGACGCAAACAAATTACTTGAGTCTGGGAACCTCATATGCAGGAACATGTTCAGCCATATAAAAAGTATTTACTTGCAATGACTTTAGGGGCCCATTCACACTATGCTGCAGAAAGCTGCAATATGCTGGTTGGAGGGATGTGGTGCCATTTTACAGAGAAATTAAAGTCATAACATACACTTTCCCTTTATAATAGGAGCATTTTAATAGCAAAACAATTTTTTTTTTGACAATCCAATATAAGCATACTTGGAAAATCTTTTTTCTTGTGGCAAATACTGGCCATCTCTCAACAATTTTCTGCATGTTAAGCGGCTTCTTCTCTGCTCATTCCTTTGGTTTACTTTCAATTTTTCAATTTCTTTTAATTACTTTTCAGTTTATAAGTACTACGCCTCCTGAAATTCCTCCTTTCAGAAACTTTGCAGTTCAGAAGACAGACTCAGTGAAATGTGTGACACAGTAGTGCAGTGTTTTAGTTTTATTTTTAAAATTTAAAAAATTTAGTTTTAGTGCAGAATATAAAGAATGTATATACAAAACCAAAAGAAAATATGGGCTGCACAGTGATGACGTCATTGTAGTTATATCAAAGTTTACTGCAGCCGCACAAACATGTTGCAAAAGTCCTGCCTCCAGACCTCCATCCACTAATGAATTTTCCCCTATAGGCTTATGACATGATTCCTCTGATCTACGGTGCACAGAGTGAGGACATACATGTGGGAGAACACTGGACACCTGGGACAGAACAGGGTATATTGGCATTTGCAACTACTTTTCATATATACAGTAGGAAAACAACATACCGTATTTTTCGCTCCATAAGACACACCTGACCATAAGACGCACCTAGGTTTTAGAGGCGAAAAACAGGAAAAAAAAAATTCTGAACCAATGGACTGCAGACATAGTACAGGAGATGACCAGAGACTGGGGACACAGTACAGGAGATGACCAGAGACTGAGGACACAGTACAGGGGATGACCAGAGACTGCGGATATAGTACAGGAGATGGCCAGAGACTGCGGACATAGTACAGGATATGGCCAGAGACTGCGGACATAGTACAGGATATGGCCAGAGACTGCGGACACAGTACAGGATATGGCCAGAGACTGCGGACACAGTACAGGATATGGCCAGAGACTGCGGACACAGTACAGGATATGGCCAGAGACTGCGGACACAGTACAGGATATGGCCAGAGACTGCGGACACAGTACAGGATATGGCCAGAGACTGCGGACACAGTACAGGATATGGCCAGAGACTGCGGACACAGTACAGGAGATGACCAGAGACTGAGGACACAGTACAGGAGATGACCAGAGACTGAGGACACAGTACAGGAGATGACCAGAGACTGAGGACACAGTACAGGAGATGACCAGAGACTGAGGACACAGTACAGGAGATGACCAGAGACTGCGGACACAGTACAGGAGATGACCAGAGACTGCGGACACAGTACAGGATATGACCAGAGACTGCGGACACAGTACAGGAGATGACCAGAGACTGCGGACACAGTACAGGAGATGACCAGAGACTGCGGACACAGTACAGGATATGACCAGAGACTGCGGACACAGTACAGGAGATGACCAGAGACTGCGGACACAGTACAGGAGATGACCAGAGACTGCGGACATAGTACAGATGACCAGAGACTGCGGACATAGTACAGGGAAAATACCAGGGACACAGTACAGATGACCAGAGACTGCAGACAGTGCAGGGAATAACCAGACTGCAGACAGTGCAGGGGATACCAGAGACTGCAGACAGTAAAGGAGATGACCAGAGACTGCTGACCTTTGGGGAGGGAGGGGGAGCGGGTACCTGAAATTGACAGGTACCCGCTCCCACTTCCGCGGCGTTGTCCTTCTCTCTTCTTCCCGCGCCGGCTTCTGTGACAGCCGGGTGCCCACTGCGCATGTGCGAGAAGCGCTGCGCTTTGTGAATGGCCCGGCGCCTTCTGGGACCTGTCATATGTCCCAGAAGACACTGGACCATTCACAAAGCGAAGCGCATGCGCAGTGGGCACCCGGCTGTCACAGAAGCCAGCGCGGGAAGACTGTGCAGCGCTGGAGCGAGGAACAGGTAAGGCCCTGCAAGAGAGAACAGCTGAGCGGCCGGCCCAGTATTCTGACATGGTGGCGGCAGAAATACCGGACCGGCCGCTTTATATTCGCTCCATAAGACGCACTGACATTTTCCCCCCTTTTTTTGGGGGAAAAAAGTGCGTCTTATGGAGTGAAAAATACGGTACATTCTTTTTTTCCCCCAGTTTCTGTTGTTTGTGTGAGATGGCTTAATCGTATTAAGTGCTCTAGGTATATTCACCCACACAGACCCCACAAAATCACAGTGCCATCAAGATCTTTAGTCAGAGAAAATCATGAGTATTTGGTAATTGGAAGTCGCATGTAGTAACCGGCTGGACACCACTGTGTTACATATCCATTTTCCAAAACTGACAGTGCTACTGCATGATACAGTAGATATAAAAAGTCTACACACCCCTGTTAAAGATTACTGTGATGTAAAATAATGAGACAAAGATAAATAATTTTAGAACTTTTTCCACCTTTAATGTGACCTATAAACTGTACAACTCGCATAAGTGTGCACACCCTCTTATAACTGAGGATGTAGCTGTATTCAGAATTCAGCAATCACATTCAAAATCATGTTAAATAGGAGTCAATACACACCTGCTATCATTTAAAGTGCCTCCGATTAACCCCAAATAAAGTTCAGCTGTTCTAGTAGGTCTTCCCCGACATTTTCTTAGTCACATCCTACAGCAAAAGCTATGGTCCGCAGAGAGCTTCCAAAGCATCAGAAGGATCACAATGTTAAAAGGTATCAATCAGGAGAAGGGTACAAAAGAATTTGCAAGGCATTAGATGTACCATGGAACACAGTGGAAACAATCAAGTGGAAAAAATATGGCGCAACAGTGACATTACCAGGAACTGGACTTCCCTCCAAAATTGATGAAAAGACAAGAAGAAAACTGGTCTGGGAGGCTGCCAAGAGGCCTACAGCAACATTAAATGAGCTGCAGGAATATATCTGGCAAGTGTTGGCTATGTGGTACATGTGACAACAATCTCCCTTATTCTTCATATGTCTGGGCTATGGGGTAGAGTGGCAAGATTGAAGCCTTTTCTTGCAAAGAAAAACATCCAAGCCCGGCTAAATTTAGCAAAAACACATCTGAAGTCTCCCAAAAGCATGTGGGAAAATGTCTTATGGTCTGATGAAACCAAGGTTGAACTTTTTGGCCATAAATCCAAAAGATATGTTTGGGGCAAAAACAACACTAAACATCACCGAAAGAACACCATACCCACAGTGAAGCATGGTGGTGGCAGCATCATGCTTTGGGTCTGTTTTTCTTCAGCTGGAACTGGGGCCTTAGTCAAGGTAGACGGAATTATGAACAGCTCCAAATACCAGTCAATATTGGCACAAAACCTTCAGGCCTCTGCTAGAAAGCTGAACATGAAGAAGAACTTCATCTTTCAGCATGACAACAACCCAAAGCATACATCCAACTCAACAAAAGAATGGCTTCACCAGAAGAAGATTAAAGTTTTGGAATGGCCCAGCCAGAACCCAGAACTGAATCTAATGGAAAATCTGGGGGGTGATCTGAAGAGGGCTGTGCACAGGAGATACCCTCGCAATCTGATAGATTTGGAGTGTTTTTGCAAGGAAGAGTGGGCAAATACTGCCAAGTCAAGATGTGCCATGCTGATAAACTAATACTTTGTTGAAGCACCTTTTGATTTTATTACAACACTCAGTCTTTTTGGGTATGAGTCTAAGGGTGTGCACACTTATGCAACCATATTATTTTAGTTTTTTATTTTTACTTCCCTTCACCTAAAAGATTTCAGTCTGTTGTTCAACTGAGTTGTACAGTTTATGGGTTACATTAAAGGTGTAAAATGTTCTGAAATTATTTATCTTGGTCTAATTTTTTTACATCACAGAAACCTGACATTTTAACAGGGGTGTGTATACTTTATATTCACTGTATAAGCTTGCTGCTAAAAAAAATATACAAACCATGGCAAGATTATGGAATATGCAGCAGAACACTGTTAAAGTGCCATATGGTGCAAACAATTTTGAAGAGGTGCCACATATTCCATATCTGCAAGTAGCCCCTCCCCTTAGTTTGTCTCACTGTTTTCTAGGCGGCGTAGACTCTTCCTCCCTTTGGCCTTTGGAGTCAGTTCAGAGTTGCGGATGGCACGATTTATATAGTATTGCTTCCGTTTAGCAGTACAGCCTTTCTTAGAAGGAGAATTTGGCAGTGGTGAGAGGCAATCCTCTATCAACCTGTGAAAAATAAAATACAGAGAATTAGCTGGGATCTAAGATCACATGTCATAAATACAAAAAGTTACTAAATACAAAGCCTATTGTTAAAAGAGAAGTAGGGGTTTCTTTTATTTCCCTCAGTTATACTTACCTAGGTGGATGCAGCATCGGTCCGATGTTGCATCTGTCCCCCACCGCTGATGACACGACCGCTGATTGCTGAGTTCTCACAGATGCTCTGAGCAGAGAGTGGTGACTGTCAGTCACCACTGTCAGCTGCGCCCCCCCCCCCCTCCACACTCACTGGAGCGCTGGGCTGTGGAGGAAGAGGGGTCAGATGGCTCAGAGTCTGTGGCTCACTGAGAGGCTGAGCCATGTGCCACACCAGACTCTGGGGTGGATGCCGACTTTAAAGTCCGGATCTTTCCCTGGCCTGGACCGGCTGAGTGACATAAGCTGACAGTGGTCTTCAGCCTGTTGTCAGCTGAAAACGGGTCACAGGAGTGCAGAACAAACTGCACTTCTGTGATCCACAGGAGATGTACAGCCAACGGAACTTTGGCTGTACTTCTCCTTTAGGCGATTTGTTAGAAAGTGCTTGAAGGGCCACTGAAAAGGGGAGGGAAAAATGTCAGTTAGATAGGTTAGCCTTCTACTTTACAATTGATATATTCATCGCTATTAGAGAGAAATGGTTGTTAATAATTTGTCTGCTTGGTTCCTGTTAATAATTTCTGTGGTTCCTGTTATTGTTGACAAATTAAATCATGCAAAGGCGCATACAAAAAATGTTGCCAAATATGGTTTTCAAACAAGCTTTTAATTTGCATCTGACTGTATTAAACATTTACCACCATATACTCTAAAAAAACAGACAGACAATTAAGGAGACACTGTGAAAATATACAGTCAGATCCATAAATGTTGGTACATCGACACAATTCTAACATTTTTGGCTCTATACACCACCACAATAGATTTGAAATGAAATGAAAATGTGCTTTAACTGCAGACTGTCAGCTTTAATTTGGGGATATTTACATCCAAATCAGGTGAACGGTGTAGGAATGACAACAGTTTGCATATGTGCCTCCCACTTGTTAAGGGACCAAAAGTAATGGGACAATTGGCTTCTCAGCTGTTCCATGGCCAGGTATGTGTTATTCCCTCATTATCCCAATTACAATGAGCAGATAAAAGGTCCAGAGTTCATTTCAAGTGTGCTATTTGCATTTGGATTCTGTTGCTGTCAACTCCCAAGATGAGATCCAAAGAGCTGTCACTATCAGTGAAGCAAGCCATCATTAGGATGAAAAAACAAAACAAACCCATCAGAAAGATAGCAAAAACATTAGGCGTGGCCAAAACAACTGTTTGGAACATTCCTAAAAAGAAGGAATGCACCGGTGAGCTCAGCAACACCAAAAGACGTGGAAGACCACGGAAAACAACTGTGGTGGATGACCAAAGAATTCTTTCCCTGGTTAAGAAAACACCCTTCACAACAGTTGGCCAGATCAAGAACACTCCAGGAGGTAGGTGTATGTGTGTCAAAGTCAACAATCAAGAGAAGACTTCACCAGAGTGAATACAGAGGGTTCACCACAGGATGTAAACCATTGGTGAGCCTCAAAAACAGGAAGGCCAGATTAGAGTTTGCCAAACGACATCTAAAAAAGCCTTCACAGTTCTGGAACAACATCATATGGACAGATGAGACCAAGATCAACTTGTACCAGAGTGATGGGAAGAGAAGAGTATGGAGAAGGAAAGGAACTGCTCATGATCCTAAGCATACCACCTCATCAGTGAAGCATGGTGGTGGTAGTGTCATGGCGTGGGCATGTATGGCTGTCAATGGAACTGGTTGTCTTGTATTTATTGAAGATGTGACTGCTGACAAAAGCAGCAGGATGAATTCTGAAGTGTTTCGGGCAATATTATCTGCTCATATCCAGCCAAATGCTTCAGAACTCATTAGACGCCACTTCACAGTGCAGATGGACAATGACCCAAAGCATACTGCAAAAGCAACCAAAGAGTTTTTTAAGGGAAAGAAGTGGAATGTTATGCAATGGCCAAGTCAATCACCTGACCTGAATCCGATTGAGCATGCATTTCACTTGCTGAAGACAAAACTGAAGGGAAAATGCCCCAAGAACAAGCAGGAACTGAAGACAGTTGCAGGGATGAAACCCAGCGTCTGGTGATGTCTATGCGTTCCAGACTTCAGGCTGTAATTGACTGCAAAGGATTTGCAACCAAGTATTAAAAAGTGAAAGTTTGATTTATGATTATTATTCTGTCCCATTACTTTTGGTCCCTTAACAAGTGGGAGGCACATATGCAAACTGTTGTCATTCCTACACCGTTCACCTGATTTGGATGTAAATACCCTCAAGTTAAAGCTGACAGTCTGCAGTTAAAGCACATCTTGTTCGTTTCATTTCAAATCCATTGTGGTGGTGTATAGAGCCAAAAATGTTAGAATTGTGTCGATGTCCCAATATTTATGGACCTGACTGTAATGCATTAAAGTGTTAATAAACCAACAACAGTAAAATCAGTCTTTATTTTTCTATTATGAAATGACAGACAGAGGATAGGACAAACTATATAACCCTGCCAGGAACATTTATTCATATGCTATTAAAAAACAAACAAAAAAAAAATCTAAGTTAGAGCTCGTTTGCGCAGCTCACCATCTGTGTGTACGATCCTATAGGCCTTTAATTTGCTTGTTTATTCGAAACCACGTCTATCTAAAGTTGGCCACACATGGTGCAGTATTTTTAATCAGCCAGCAAACTAACTTAAAAAAGAAAAAAAAAAGAATGGATTGCCTTCACACATTCTAGGTGGATGGGGGAATCCCCCCCATGTGCTATTGTATTCAAACAGCAGGGAGTCTCCCCCCACTGTTAGAATACACAGAGCAGCTCTGCAGCATATTTTGTCTGACAGTGCAATTGAATAGAAGTTACTGATCGACTTCTGTTCCAACTTCAGTGGACATACATGGATTGAAATTCGCCTGGTCCCTGCTTAATCAGATGAAATTTTGATCCATCCATGGCCACTTTAACTACTACCTGCAGGCCGCACACATATGTGGCCTCTATATAATGGGTGGACTTGAACGCCGAGTGGCCACATGCATGCGTCTATATGCAAACAATATACCATGCTGAGTGCACACTCCCTGCGTGGTCCCAGCACAGTAACTAAACTGTCAAAGAAAGCTCCTGATGCATACATGCAATCAAGAGTTTCCGATTATGTGACCGCTGTGACAGCAAATCACAGCGGTCACATGATCGGAATGCCACCAGAGTGATAACACTGCTTTGTGGTTTAACTGAAAGAATGGACAGTGCTGCCACCCTGATAAAGGAAGAGCAAAATCAACAAATCTACTTGTAGGAACATGTTAATAAACCCATTTTACAAATACAGTATGTTAATTTTGCCTATAGTTCCACTTTAGTGCTCAGTAAATTGAGGCAACAGGAATTAATTTAAAGCATATGTGTATTTTAGTGTTTTTCAACCTGCTTAATTTTCTTCCCTCCTATAGTTTTCCCTTTCTCCCAGAGCAAGATAGTGGTTTATACACCAAATCAATAAAACTATTTTTTTTCCCCTTCATATTCAATTCTTGTCTCAACTATGAATCATAAATGTTGATGCCAAGTCGACAACCATTGAATAGCCATTTATAATAATTTTGTATGGTATTAATAAAATCCATTTTGGATTTTTTCCCCTCCATTAACTGTCTGTACAAGTTGATCTCCACACAATAATGAGACATTTAACTTAACCAAGGTATTTTTTTTAGGGGGGTTATGGTTTGTCCATAAACACTAATGAAATGTACTTTTTCTTGTGGCTGCCACCTAAAAATATAATATTGTATTGGCTTATCCCTTAAGTCTAAATATTTCTATATCATGACATTATCAGTGCATACAAAGTAAATTGTATTTGGTAAGTGGTCTGGAAATGCATATGAATACAATTCTCACAGAGTAAAGATTTTAGCACATTCAGACAGGAATATAAATGAGCCTTAGCCTCCTAGAATCTAAAGCAGTTATAAGTGTTAATAGAGATTCTAGACTATATGCCTGGAATATTATACCTCATGTAAACCTTTTCATAGCTAAAGCCTCAATGTAGGCTTTCAAAATGTCAAGCATTAACCTTGGGAAATGAACAGTCCCATTTATTAGGGTACTCTTTTTTTCTTCAATATACAGCTGGCTTAATAATGAGCTTGCAAATTGTGCTAATTTATATATAATTGCAATTTAATGTCCTAATGATGACTGCAATCAAAGAACTACTTTAATGATACAGCCTCTGGCCTGATATTTTTGAGCAGCTGAATCATAAATTGCGAGTTTTTGTTTGATAAATATATGATCTTGCTGCAGACCTAATTATCATGACACATTCCCATTTTGGAAATTAGGGTTGGCTAAAATACATACAAACATACATATACACACACACACTATACATATATACAGTGAGGAACAGAAGTATTTGAACACCCTACAATTTTGCAAGTTCTCCCACTTAGAAATCATGGAGGGGTCTGAAATTCGCATTGTAGGTGCATTCCCACTCTGAGAGACAGAATTAAAAAAAAAAATTCAGGAAATCACATTGTATGGTTTTTAAAGAATGTATTTGTCTTGCACTGCTGAACATAAGTATTTGAACACCTAAGAAACAGCAAGAATTCTGGCTCTCAAAGACCTGTTACTGTGCCTTTAAAAAGTCCACCTCTACTCCACTCATTAATCTAACTTAGTAGCACCTGTCTGAGCTCTTTAAAGACACCTGTCCACCCCACAGTCAGTCAGATGCCAACTACTACCATGGGCAAGACCAAAGAGCTGTCAAAAGACACCAGACACAAAATTGTGGACCTCCACAAGGCTGGAAAGGCTATGGGGCAATTGCCAAGCAGCTTGGTGAAAATAGATCAACTGTTGGAGCAATTGTTAGAAAATGGAAGAGGCTAAAGACGACTGTCAGTCTCCCTCGGACTGGGGCTCCATGCAAGATCTCACCTCGTGGGGTATCACTGATGATAGGAAAGGTGAGGAATCAGCCCAGAACTACAAGGGAGGAGCTGGTAAATGACATGAAGAGAGCTGGGACCACAGTTTCAAAGGTCACTGTCGGTAGAACACTACACCGTCATGGTTTCAAATCATGCATTGCACAGAAGGTTCTTCTGCTCAAGTCATCACATGTCCAGGCCCGTCTGAAGCTTGCCAGTGACCATCTGGATGATCCAGAGGAGGCATGGCAGAAAGTCATGTGGTCAGATGAGACCAAAGTAGAACTTTTTGGTCTAAACTTCACTCGTCGTGTTGGAGGAAAAAGAAGGATGAGTTGTATCCCAAGAACACCATCCCTACTGTGAAGCATGGGGGTGGTAACATCATGCTTTGGGGGTGCTTTTCTGCGAAGGGGGCAGGACGACTGCACTGTATTAAGGAGAGGATGAATGGGGCCATTTATTGTGAGATTTTGAGCAACAACCTCCTTCCCTCAGTCAGAGCATGGAAGATGGGTCGTGGCTGGGTCTTCCAATATGACAACCCGAAGCACACAGCCAGGATAACCAAGGAGTGGCTCCGTAAGAAGCATATCAAGGTTCTGGAGTGGCCTAGCCAGTCTCCAGACCTAAATCCAATAGAACATCTTTGGAGGGAGCTGAAACTCCGTGTTGCTCAGCGACAGCCCCGAAACCTGACAGATCTAGAGGAGATCTGTGTGGAGGAGTGGGCCAAAATCCCTGTTGCAGTGTGTGCAAACCTGGTGAAGAACTACAGGAAACGTTTGACCTCTGTAATTGCAAACAAAGGCTTCTGTACCAAATATTAACACTGATTTTCTCAGGAGTTCAAATACTTATGTTCAGCAGTGCAAGACAAATAAATTCTTTAAAAATCATACAATGTGATTTCCTGAATTTTTTTTTTAATTCTGTCTCTCAGAGTGGGAATGCACCTACAATGGGAATTTCAGACCCCTCCATGATTTCTAAGTGGGAGAACTTGCAAAATCGCAGGGTGTTCAAATACTTCTGTGGTGCATACATACTAAATGTTTAATAAGTGCAGCACTTAGAGGTATTTATTTTTATTTTTTTTTAGCATTTCCAGGACTGAGATGCAGGCTCAGAGATAGCAAAAATCAGTAAGGGCGGTTCACATGAGAGAAACGCAGTCCAGTTGCATTCCGGATGCGTTTCCGCATGCACATTTTTGGCTTGTTCCAGTGCGTTTTTTTATGCATTCCAGTTTATTTTTGCCCCACTCTTTTTCTTCAATTTAAATAGGGACATGTGCATTCCCGTGCATTTGTATGTGCTTTGGTGCGTTCCAGTGCGTTTTACCATGTTCCAGTACAGTTCTTTGCAGAAAAAATGCAGCATGTTCTACTTTTTTTGTTCTGCAACCGTAATGCACTGGAACTGCAAGCACTGATGTGAACTATGACATTGACAATGATATAACCTACTTTCTGTGCGTTTTGGATGCAGAAAAAAAGCAACTGAAAAACGCATGTAGTGTGAACTGGCCTTAAATCCTGATGCCTGTGCAGTTCTTGGCAGTGTTTACCAATGTCTGACACAGATCAGCCCTCTGTTTCCTCCTCTCGGTTTGTGACTTGCTAACAAAGTTACAATGTCTAGCCGGAGCTGGCCATACATGGATTGAGATTTGGCCGATTCAGCAGGAATTAGATGAATTTTGATCCATGTGTAGAGCTCTATTCCCCAGAAGCTGGTCCTTAGACCGAAGTCTGTCGAATGATCCTCCTGGAAAACCAGCATTCGATCAGCACATGCATCCAATCAGCTGCGGAGCTGATTAGTGTATTCTGATGGCAGAAGAGTCCCGCTGTCAGAATACAAAGACACACAGGGGAGGATTTCCCCATCCACCTTGAATGCGTGGATGGAGAAAATCGGCTCAGTTTTTTTCCTTCTGCTGGCTGGATGAAAAAAAAAAAATAAGCCATGTATGGCCAGTCTAATAGACACATTTTTATATCTGCTATAGCAAAGCCAGATAATTGGAGCTCAAAGGCTGCTTTTTAAAAATAAAAAGGTAGAGCTTTTTTTGAAAATTCTACTGTTGCTGTATATTGCAAAATGACAGATATGTATTTGTGCAGGCTTCAAAGGTTATTGAAAGTGCACTTTAAGCCTGAGATCTTCATATGAAGTATCTTTATAGTTCATTACAACACATAAAGCAGTAGTAAACCCAAAAAATGAAAACATATTGCAGCTTGCCAATTTTAATATCAGTTTTAGAAGGCTTTTTCTTTTTTTTTCACCTGGTGTTTCTGCCTGTATTACACTGTGTTCAGCTATCCCCACTCTGGATGGAGGAGAAAGAGAAACTTTTGGACAGCAGCATTGTCAGTCTAATTTTCAGGGATTTTCTGTCACTTCCGGTTTGGCTATGAGGCAGGAAGTGAAGGGAAATCTCCGCAACAGGACACAGTTGGCAAAAATAAACCTTACAGGGGTTATAACCCTCCCTTACGCTATCCAAAATAAAAAAATTAAAAAAGTTTTACATAAATAAAAGCTGATCATTGCAATAACACTTGTCAGTTTTGAAGTGGAACTGCAGTGAGAATACTTACCTTTGTTCTAACGGACTGATGCTTGCAAGGTCTCTCACTGACATCTTCTTCGCGGCTCCTTCCAGGTGTCGGTCTTCATTCATCTTGATTGGTCAGTACGTTTGTAACTCATCCCGGCACACTGGGACCGTGCCAAAAATGGAACCGGAGCATGCGCCTGGTTATTATTTTACCCCACAATCTCCTCCACTTCCTACCTTGCATATATTCCATCTCCCTAGAAATGTCTGTGCTATTACTCATAGTCAGCGTGTTATTGTGTGTCATTAATCTGCCGAATTTCTGCTTGGACACAGGTTCACGGGGCAACCCATCTATACACATCTTTGACTCAATTTGGGACCCGAACCATAGTTTAACAAACACTATGGTCAGTTGAAAACAAAAATGGCCAGCAACATTGGTCAGTGGAAGGAGACAAGTGTCCTGCTGGTAATGAGGAGTGAGAGCAAAAATGCCAAGCATTATTGTTCAGTGAAGGAAAAAATGCCTGATGTTACATCACTGGACGTGGAAAAATGGCATCAATGGTTGTAAACAATGCTTAGTCAGTTGTCCTGGAGTTTGTATGAGAAGAAAATGGTACGCAGTAAAGAAAAATGCCCCCTGAAGGTAAAAAAATAATTTCCTCTTACCACCTCAGGATAGCTCCCCTTTTTCCTAAACTCTTAAGACCTCAAAGCACCCCACTCCCCCCCTGCCTCTTTTCCTCAAAGTTAAAGTTTAGTGAGAAGATATGTTTTCGGGGAAAAAGCATCAGTGAGGAGCTGAGGCATGTTTGGAAACAACTTTGAACCCACCTGAGCTATCTGCCAGGAAGCTGTCAGTGCACACCACTGATCTTATATGGAAGAGGCACTCCACACCCGTAGCAGGGGCAGCACAGTGGCTAAATGGTTAGCACTTCCGCCTGGCAGTACTAGGGTCATTGGTTCGAATCCCATCCACGGCACCTCCTGCCTGGAGTTTGCATGTTCTCCCTGTGCCTGCGTGGGTTTCCTCCGGGTACTCCAGTTTCCTCCCACACTCCAAAGACATGCTGGTAGGTTAATTGGATTCTTTCTAAATTGGCCCTTGTATATGAATGTGAGTTAGGGACCTTAGATTGTACACCCCTTGAGGGTCAGGGACTGATGTGAATGTACATTATATATGTAAATTGACGGCGCAATATAAGTACCTGAAATAAATAAATAACATGCCCCTTGTATACATGCAGCTGTGGGGCAGGGAATACCTTGGCCACTTATGATCAGTGGTTCGCAGTGACAGCTTCCTACTAGGATAGCTCTGGTGGGTTCAGACTAGTATATGAACACGCCTGAGCTCATCTCTAAAAAGCAGCATGAATATACGTTATCTGTAATGAAGTGTAGCCCATGTCTTGTATGCTATTGGTTCCTGTAGAAACCCTCCCTTCACTGATGCCAGTCCTCTTCACAGCAGAGAATTTCTGGTACTGCTTGGGTTAAAGTGGTTCTAAAGTTTCAAGGTTTTTTACCTTCATGCATTCTATTCAATGTGTAGCAGCCACCCCCCCCAACACTTAGCTGAGCTCCCTCTTGATCCAGCAATATCCACGAGTCTCGGGACTCTCACTCCTGATTGGCTTAGGCAACAGTGGGAGATATTGGCTCCCACTGCTGTTAATCAAAGCTGGTGAGACAATCAGGAGGAGAGAACAGGGCCAAGCCACGGCTGTGTGTGTAAATGGACACTCAAAGCAGCGGCTTGGGAGTGGCCTGCTCGGGTGCCACCATAGGAAGCTGTTTACTATGGAAGCACCAAAAGGGAGGAGCAGGAGCACCAGTGGGGGACCTAAGAAGAGGAGAATCTGGGCTGCTTTGTGCAAAACCACTGCACAGAGCAAGTAAGTATAACATGTTTTTGTTTCTTAAAAATAACAGACTTTAGAATCACCTTAACCTTCTAGCCGTGTGCAGATCCCTTCCAGACTCTGCACTGAATACCCTACATTCTTTACATTTAATGGAAAAAGTTCTATGAGTGCAGAAAAAGAATCCTGCCTATCATTCACTCATACAACATGTGTGAGTGGAGGAGGATGAAGAGGACATAGCTGGAGTTTGGATGGACCCCTCGCATGCAGCCAGTAGGTTAACCCATGCAGCGCAGGAAGTTCAAACACTGTGAAGAGAACAGGCATCAGTGAAGGGAGGATTTTGGACACACTTTACTGCAGGTAAGTTATATCCCTGGTCTGTGTGCGCCCCTCCCCTCCCCCAAATAATGTTTCCCTAAAATACAGCTGTAACCATTCCAGACCTCAGAAAACACCCCCCCCCTTTCCTCCTTAACCACTTCAGACCTCGTATCAGGCCCACTGCCTTCTCTTTAACCACTTCTGACCTCAGATTGACCCCCCTTTCCTCCATAACCCCTTCAGACCTCAAATCAGTTCCCTTCCTTTCCTCCTCTACTCACCACATCCCCCACCCCCCTTTACTCCTTAAAGCAGAGTTCCGTCTAAAAGTCAGCAGCTATCGTTTTTATTTATTTTTCAACCTCCCTAGCGGTCTGATTATTTCAGATTTTTGGTGCTGAAAGCGGTACCATTTTTTTGCATGGAAATATGTAGTTTTTTACTGTAGGCTGTAATTTTTAGGAATAACTCACTGAAATCTGTCCGAACAAGAGTCTAGTAAACATCCCGGGTAGGATAAAATTTGAAACACAAAATCATAAATTATAATTTAATAAATAATCATAAAAAATAATAATATAATAATAATAAATTTAATTCAATAATATAATCAAAGCAAAAACACTGAAATTTGAAATGTAGCGCCAAATTCACACATCGCTGAGCAAAGTCGCAAAATCGTTTTCAGTGTCTGATGACGAATTTCTCCACGAATCATTATCACTCAATTCTGCAAGTGGTTCTGATTTACTATCGCTGTTCTCTAGCTGATCTAAACCCGCTTTTGACCTAAAGGGACACTTTTTGGACGCCATGGACATTTCTCAGTTTCCAGGCAGAAAGAACAGACAAAATGCAGGCAGGGCACAGGACAGAGCACTAAGGACAAATGTATGTGAAATGGGTTGAAACAGCAATGTTTTGCTATGTAAAAATTTTTTTGAAAAAAATGAAATTTTTTAAAACATTTTCAAATTTCCTGCTGCCGGCGGCGCACATACGTCCCGACGTCACAGGGACCGGAACACAGAAGCCAGATGCCGGCATCGGCCGGAGGAGATGGCCGGGGACGCTGCAGGGGACACATCGCAGGAGCGAAGGACAAGGTAAGTGCTGCAGGGACTCCCTATGCAGCGCCGCATGGTAAGCCGAGTGTAGCTTGGGGTTACCGCTTTTGGCACTGACATTTTACCCTGAGCTACACTCGGGAATACCGCTAGGGAGGTTAAAATACAGCCACTTACCTGTCCCTCAGTCCAGCGGTTTCCTCACCACCGCTGGTATCACCAGCCGTCTTCTCTCCCTGGCTCCGGCATCTTCAGTGTGGGCACCCGGCTGTGACAGCTTGCGGCTTCACAGGCAGGTGCCCACTGCGCATGCGCAAGAAGCGCTGCGCTTTGTGAATAGCACCGTAGTCTTCTGGGACCTGTCATGTGTCCCAGAAGACTACGAGGGGGAGGGAGGACAACTTCCGATTCCAATCGCCTAGGCAATCGCAGTGGAAGTGGGAGCGGGTACCTGTCAGATTTGGGTACCCGCTCCCCAAAGGTGCCAATCCTTAATGGGGAGCGGGGGACGAAGCATTAAAGCAGAACTTCCCCTTTTGGGTGGAGCTCCGCTTTAAGTACTTCAGATCTCAGATCACCCCCCTCCCCTTTTTCTCTTGACCATTCCCGCAACATTTTCCACTTAACCCCTTCAGACCTCAGATCAAAACCTTTTCTCCTTACCTTCTCTAAAATTTCTTCAAAACTCTGCCCAGGGAACCACAAAACACACCAAGAAGTCCATCAAAGGTGTTCTTGCAACTCATATGGTGCCTAGACAGAGGCAGGAAGTGGGGTTAGATCTCCCTACTCTTCTGTGCTACTGCTACACTGATCTGAACTAGTTTTCCAGCACCTGGTATGGGATTATAGGAAGCAGCATCTTGGGCAGCAGAGGCTGAATGAACAGGCAGAACCAACAAATTACAAGGACCCTGGCTGCATCTGCTGCTTGGCCCAATCTGCCCTGATACCTGGGGCCCAGTCAAGACTCCCCCTCCTGCCTGGGCCCCATAGCAGCAGCTTGGGCTGCTCTAGTGGTAGTTCTGCCAGCAAGTAACAATGTTTGACTTTGTGCTTAAGTTCCCTTCTGTTTATATAGCTTGTGCTGTTGTATGTACTAAGGGAAGTTTTCTTCTTTTTTCCAACAGACATGGTAACTGAATAGAAGCCAGCTTTCATTAAAAAAAAAAAAAAAAAGGAGGAGGACAAAAGATATTGGCGATTCAGAATACATCTGATCAAACGTGCTGTACATTTTAACCTTTTTTTTCCCCTCACTGTAAAAGTAAACCTACGCTTTAACGATTAATAATTGCTGACCATTTTTCAAGGAGTACCATGGTGACCACTTGTGTGGGCAATTGACTCAGCAAAGTGTATCTTTATAACATGCTTTCTGTCAAGCTCTCTGTGGTTTAAATAGCTTTAAGAGAAATTATGCTTCATGCTGTGTGAGCCAATTTTCACAGCAACTGCTTATTTATCTAAAGTTGCAGGCAAAGTTGTGAATTTCCACCTTATTTTTCCTATACGGAGTGCAGGCAAACAGTCGTGCAACTGTAATTAAACATCCAAGATTTCCCATGGATCTATTACAAATATGAATGACATACTGTATTTAAGAGAGATGCTCAAATTAGAGGGCGCATAAAATATAAACTGAGAATAAAATGGCACATATATAATTGCAGTAAATATAAATTTGCAGGGAGTCTCTGTATAAAACATTTGCTATATGAATGTGAGAAACATCAAATTAATGGGCTGACACATCTACGTGTCCATTAAAAGGACACCCATTACCCTGCTCCATATAATCCCACAAACTTATACATTTGATGCCCTGTGGTATCTTTAACATGTTATTACACATAGCATTATACATATAGATTTTGTTGACAGCACTTGTGATGTGGCACCTGTAGTCCTCGCACGTCAGTTGATGGCCTCAGCTATGGAAGAAATTTGCCTTCTAAACATTTTCTTTTGACTATTTTTGGTGGCTATGTAAGTCATGTATCCCATATGGCTAATTTATTGCGAACTAATTATAAGGATATGTACAGATGATTGATTATTGATAATTATTGTTAAACGGTGGTATACTTTCTCTGTGGAAGAATCTGTATTAATGTATTCGAAACGCGTTGGATCCCAGGCTGAATATATCTGCAGTCAAACGTGAGGTTGCAAGATGGAAATCGGCTCTTGAGGGATATCACTGGATACATATTGTAAAAACCACAACTCTGTGTAGTGAATGTTTTGTCAAAAATGTTTGCTCTTTACATTGGTCAGTATGTACTGCCTACCTGATATACATCAATGTATCAGATAAAAGAAATTTGTTTAAATAAAATGTTGATCTCTTTAATAATTGGTTTCTCTGTATATACTTTAAGGTTGCCTTAAAAATCCCACAAAATGTAAGGCAAAAATTGTCTATGAATCTAAAACAAGTGAGCAGAATATTAAACAGTAGTAATTGGCCTGGATTCAATATAGGTTGTCAGGAAAATTTCCCTTAGAGACTTTACAATTTCCATTATGGAAGCAGACTTTCCTGCTTCCATGATTACTAAGAATTTTTCTAGGTGAAAGATCAGGGAGACTTAATCAAACCTCACTAATTACTTATACATTTATAAAATTACTAAGCAAGGAAAAAAACAAAAAAAATAAAATACATAAGTACTTTTCCTCAGTCCACGTTACAATTTACAGTGGATCTACACTGCATCTGAGCACCACAAAAACCAAAAACTAGTGGTGCACTGAAATGGAAATTGCTGTGCTGAAACCAAAAATTCAGTATGTACTTGGCGCAAATGGACAGTTTTTGTTTTTTTTTTCAATTTTAATTTAATGTGGCTGGCATTTTTGCATTGAAGCCTTTGGAATGGGATTTTGCACTGAAGTCACTAGAGGGGTGTTTTACATTGAAGTTTATGGGACGTAGCACCTTTTTTTTCCCCTAATAACCCCCCCCCCCCTATTTTTGGACGATAATTTTTGGAGGCCAATATATCGGTGCATCCCTACCAAAAACTTACAAGGGAGAGGAAATAGAGTGGGGCTGTGTCAGTGGGGGGAGGGGAAGGTAGGAGTGGTAGTTGGGGGGGTGGGGATCTGTCAGTGGGGGGAGGGGTAGGTAGTTGGGGGCAGTAAGTGGAGGGCAGTCAGTGGGGGTGGTAATTGGGGGGTAAGGTCTGTCAGTGGGGGACTGGAGGATGTGGGATGGAGGAGATGAGACTGGAAGAGGAAGAGGACATGGGAGATGAGACTGGAAGAGGAGGAGGCCACGGGATGGGGGAGATTTGATGTTAATTATGCTGTTGCTAGTATTTATTTTGCAACTTCTGTAAATTCTGCATAAAACATTTAACAGTCATTTCATGAGATAAGTTACGAGGGCGTGTTTCGGGGCGGAAATAGGGACGGGGCAGGGTAGGGGTTTGGTGGGGCAACTGGCGTCGCGTAACTCGAGGCCTGGCTAGTAACTCAGGGCTTGAAATTTTGAGCCATATATCACACACATACGGGATGTTGAATTCCTATCGCCCGACGCCCGGGACATGAAGTTCCGGGCAGGTAGTTTTTTTTTCCTCCTTTAGCCCTGCTGCGGGCAAGCAGCAGGCTCACCTGTCAGGTGAAGCAATCAGCGGCAGCGCTGCCGGAGATTGCTTCCACACAGTGCGAGTGTCAGGGAGCCAGACACACAAGAAGGTACAATTAAAAGGTAGGTTTATTAATATAAAAATAAGACAAGAGTCTATGCAAGTCCAACAGCGGAAATCGTAGCCAAAGCCGGGGTCAAGAGCCAGGAAGAATCGTCGCCAGAGCCGGGATCAGGAGCCAGGAAGAATCGTTGCCAGAGCCGGGGTCAGAAGCCAGGAGGAGTCTTAGCCAAAGCCGAGTCAGTATCCAGGAAAGCAATGAGTAGCTAAACAGGAGCTTGCTGTTGTGCAACAGACAGGACACGAATTCAATGGACAGCCACAAACAGCAGACTTATATGTGATAAGCCGCCACCTCCTGGGGGAGGAGCCGCAGAGGGCTGAAAGCATAAAGGATCCCACAATGCTTTGCAGACACCTAAGATGGATGCCGGCACATGGAGCAGCACAAGGTCTGAGGAAAGGTAGGACCTTGACAGCCAGCCTCTCCGCACCCCCCGTGAGGTTTCCCGGGCTCCGCCTGCTCATCTGCAGGCCCAGCTCACCATCGGCTAGAGGGGAGAGAGAAGAGCGGACAAGTCCGCTCCTTCCCCTCCCCTTCTTGTGCTGACCCGGAAGTGACGTCACGATGTTACTTCCGGGTCCCCGATGAGAGATTGCAATAAAATCGCCAGGAATAAATGTAATATGGTGCAGATGTGTACCACATTACATTCAGTGGAGCAGAGGGGAGACATGCAGGGTCTTTTAGACCTTGGATGTCTCAAAGAGAACCTGTCACCAAAAATCATCACATAGGGGACTTTGTCTCCTATGTGATGAAAAAAAAAAGTGAGAGAATTTTTTTTTTCTATTGTAAAAAAATGAAAGATATACCCAAGCACATACCATCCCTCCCAAAAAAATATTGAGACCCCCACATATACGCACGTAGAAACGTAAAAGTACACGCTGGGACGCCTACGCATGAAATAGTCAATTGCGGTATTCATGTCACATATTGCATGCCAGGATGAGAGCGATAATTCTAGCACCAGACCTCCTCCGTACACTATACTGGTGACCTATAAGGAGCTTTAAAAGTATCAACCTATAGAAAATATAGGGTACTGAAGCTCGTTGCCATTTCACGAGCGTGCACAAATTTAAGGTTTGACAAGTTGGATATCTATCTACTTGCTGCAACCTCGTCTTTTATACTTATAATAAATAGGGTAATTTATTGCTTTTTTGTGCCCTAAAATTAACTTACTTGTATTTTTTACAAAAATTTTGCGGTAAAATCATGCTGTTTTATTCTCTAGGGTTCCTGCTTTCAGAAAATATATAATGTTTGGGGTTTTATGGAATATTCAGGCCTAAGATTATTTTTTAAACGTGTGCAAAAAAAGCAAAAACGGCTCTGGCAGCAAAAACGACTGGCAGTGAAAGGGTTAAAAGTATAAGCCCCCCCCCCCCCCCCCCCCCCATCCTTTCCTGACGAGCAGCCAATCAGTGCTCATTACACTGCAAGGTCTCCCTGCTTCCTGCTAGTCCCCGGGGTGCGGTGCTGTAGACAGGCAGGGAGGGGAGGAGGAGGTAAACAGCACAATGTTAAAAATATTACATGTTAAGTTGCAATAAAGCGCCTTTTGTTTTTAAAAGCCCCAGACATTCCTAAAATCACCTCCGATTTAAATATGGTTTTGGTTAAAAAAATGTTTGTTATCAGAACAAGCAGATTGTCATGAGGGACAAGTAGATTGGGGCCCCAATTTAGTCCCTGGACAAGTAGTTTTTTCAAAACTTTCCACACCCCTGCATACCGAATACTATCATATAATATAGTCATTTCATGCATGCATACCATTTTAATGCAAGGCATTTTAAGCGATAGTGGTCCTTTTAGCAAAACGATGATGTCACACTCTTCACTTAACACTTTGGGGGGGTAAAATGTGTTCATAAACATAAACCTACCTTTAGCTGTTACTTGCTGATAATTTTTATAGAAATGACTGAAATGTGTTTATTTTGTTGCCATGTGCATGACTATTGAGATCTGTGCAGTTTTTGCTTTGGTGGAATTTTTTTCGTTACCACATAAAACTGTATACAACACATTCATATATATATACCTACTAGTACAACATATACGTGTATGCACAAACCTTTAAAACATTATTCTTTCATGCTCATACAATAGCATATACTGTACAATGTGTACATTTTGACAATAATTACAAAAACACTGTATACTGTAAAACAAGTGTAGTGTGCATTCTATTCCTACTATGGATTGTATAGACTAGTTCTATTTTAAAATAACACCCTTCCACTGCATTTTTTTTTTTACACAATATAAAGATACAATATAGTGTAGCATATCTTTTACATACATTGTATCAGAAATTTCTTCTCCAAGGAGAGTGCTTTGTGTTTTAATATTTCAGGACCCAGATTGTAAAGACGTTGAGTGAAGCTGGGCCCAACATAGGAATGCAACAGGTCAGGGAATCAACAGCTAATTTGTAATTAGCTGTAATTTGGGAGGGATAAAAGCCTGAACCTTGACATGGCAAAACAGCAAAATTTGAAAAACAAAAAAAAAAGCCATCTCAGACAAAATCGGAATTCAACCAATCTCTGTCAACTTCTTCAGATATTCATCTCCTACCTAGACTGGCGGTCCCCAGGTGACATCTGCTTTTAGGTACAGAACCATGATGGAAATTGTCTCCATTTTAAAGTGAACCATTTTACATATTACAAAGCTAAACTGAAAAATAACTTAAAAAAGAAAAAAAAAAAAAACCTTTAAAAGGAGGACCATCTACACTGCAAGGGTTCATTGTTTGTTAACTGTAGGGGAAGGGGAATGAGTAGTAACACTTGCCATACTCCTAACTGGCAGGTATCTGGCGCTCACATCTTCTCCCCAATGCTCTGTTCTTTTAGGCCCCGTTCACATTATTGCACAGCAGGAATGAGCATTCTCGCTACACAATTTTGACATGCGATTTTCACGCAATTGAATGAGCTGGCGTATGTGTTTCTCCCCAAGTGGCAAGCTTTGTGCAATTTTTAAAGATGAGTTTTGCCATGCAACAATCACGGCAGAGAATCACATTCTATTTGGAGTGCCATTAAAGAATAATGGCATTCGAATACACGCAGCGGTAGGCAGTACTGATAATCAGGGCACTGCCTACTCCTTTCACACTTGCCGGTTATCGGCAGTACTTTCCTCATGCAGCGAAAGTACTACTAAGTGGCAAGTGTTTACATCGTGATTAGCTGTGATTGGACACAGCTGATCACATGGCAAAGGGCTGCTGTGATTGGCCCTTTACTGTGACATGTAATCGGCTGTGTCCAATGGATACAGCAATCACAGAGAGCGCCAGGTGCACGCTGCAGCAGATGTATGGTTCTGGGAGGACGTCATATGACACCCTTCCAAAACTGGATGACAGCGCTGTAGCAGGTCAGCAAGTGGTTAAAGAAAAACCTGTAGTAGCTGTAATAAGAATCCCACCTGAAACCAATTAAAATTATACTGCTCAAACTCCATGATGTGTTATCTCAGCCAAAGGGCCATGCCATTTGAATGTGCTGATCAGGTTGAATATTGGCTCGTCAGGCACATCTAAGAAAGCAAAATGGAACCTATCCGCACACTATCTTGGCAGAAGGTAAACCCTTCTTTGAAGGAAATGCTTCAGCATGGCCTCCTATCCGTGGTGGAACCCCTCTCCGCAATGCGTTTGCAACTTGTTTCTTCATGTGGTAAAATGTGTGTTTGTTTCTGTGTTTGGGGTGCCGTTAATTAATGTCACCAAAAGCTTGACTAGTTCATTTTAGGTGTATAAAGCCTAGTACACACAGGCCAAATGTCAGGCAGCACTGGCCAGTTCAATAGAAACAGGCCAACATTCAGCCCGTGTGTATCGCGGCCAGTCCGACAGAAGCCAGACACTCAGCCAGCTTCTATCGAAGGGGCATGACCGAAAAAGGTCTGCTCATCGGCTCCCAATCAGCGCTTTTAGCCAATAGCTGAGAGCGCTGACCGGAGTGTTCTTCCGGGGGTATGTCCCCCCTATCAGAACACAATAGCACAGCAGGGGAGATCGCTGTACTAACACTGAATAGTTAGCACAGCAACTGATCCTGAGCTATTAAGTTTTTATTTTTGTTCAGCCCTCTGAGTTTAAAGCTCCCAGGCTTTAAGGTGGCCATACACTATACAATCTCATTATACAATTTCTGTACGATCTCCTTTAGATTTACCACAACTATATAATAGGTGGACACACCATCTATGCAATCACTCTGTATCAAATCAGGAAAGTGCTTGCACTACACAGTTGATGGTGGATCTAAAGGAGATCGTACAGACTGTACAGTGTATGGTAAGCTTACATGACTTCCAGGATTCTCCTGTTTTCAATACTACAGCTCTTCTACACATAGGCTGTGATCGCTCAGCTCCTGCACACTCTGCCTAATGAGTAATCTATGCAATCTAAGATAGGAAAAAAAAAAATGGATGGCTGTATATTTAGTGAAAATGGTGATCACCAATTGCATTGGGAATGCATACACCCGAGGAGGTGGGTGGGCCACCTCCTGGAGGAGGTGGAGGGCAGGTGCAGAGTGTGCGTTAATGAGGTCAACTGGTAAACTACTTTCTTCTATTGGTTCTCCCATCCTGAATACCAAATTCGGGATGGCTAATGAAGGAATTTTTTAACAGGAACAGAGGCTGTACTAAAATGAACAGTGTATTTTTTTGTGAAAATTTGCACTTGATAAACAGTTGCACGAATATTCTGTGACAAAAGAAAGAAAATGGAACTAATTCTATTTTATCCTTCAGCATCTGAGCTATCAAAAATACTGTTTAGAAATTTTAACTAATTGCAAATGCGCAATGCACTAATGTGCAAAAAAACAGCATGTACTGCAATAGATTTAAATATGAAGTTTAGGTATGGTTTTTGCATAGTTACAATGGCCCAACTTGGAACAAGTATGCATGTACCATACCTGACTGATCCCCATATTAGGTACTGCTATTACAGAGATTGCCGGGAGCTTCCCAGTTAGAGTGATAACCCTGCAGATTAATAAACACACAGGGTTGTTCACTCAGCACAGGCGCCATTCAGAGAACATTTAGCATTCTCTCAATGAATGCAAAGCGTTTTCTGACTGATCAAGGTGGAGGTTGTGACGTCACCACCCTACTTGCCACCTCATCCAACTAGAGTGCGCTTTGCATTCACCAGAAAATGCAAACTGTTCTCTGAAAGCCATCCATGCTGACCAAGGGACCACAGTAGGGACTAAACAGTATGTCAGCCAAACAGCATGGGACCCGGAAGCCTACTACAGTGTTTTGCAGCTTCCACAGCGATTGTCCAGGTATGACACATACGTACTTACACTGATCCAAGCTGGACAAATGTAAACTATGCAAAAAAACCACAAAACCTAAACTTGAGCTTTAACAATCTCAATATCATCGTACATATATATACGGCCTCGAATTGAGGTGGTTATACCATGATCCTGGTACCAGTCTTTCCAGCGGGCAATTCCAAATTTGGTAAAAGTGATCCAAGTGGCAATATAGCAGTTCGATCACTTTTACAGGCGGCATAAGTGGACATGGTCCGATCTCAGTTTGATCAGATGCTCTGGAGGCCAAAGGAGAGATCCTGGGTCTCATAGACCCCCAGATCTCTCCATAAAGAGGCACATGCTATCAAAAAGGGATGTTGTTCATCCCTTGTGATAGCAATAACATTAAATGGGTCAGTGTAATAAAAATGGGAAAAAAAAATGTATTTATTTCAGGTACTTATATAGCACCGTCAATTTACGCAGTGCTTTACATATATATTGTACATTCACATCAGTCCCTAACCCTCAAGTAGCGTACAATCTAAGGTCCCTAACTCACATTCATACATACACATACTGGGGCCAATTTAGACAGGATCCAATGAACCTACCAGCATGTCTTTTGGAGTGTGGGAGAAAACCGTAGTACCCGGAGGAAACCCACGCAGGCACAGGGAGAAAATGCAAACTCCAGGCAGGTGGAGCCGTGGCTGGGATTCGAACCAGCAACCCTAGTACTGCCAGGCGGAAGTGCTAATCATTTAGCCACTGTGCTACCCTATGCCACTGTGCTGCCCTAATGAATATTTTAAAGTACCCCCTCCCCCCGTGCATACGCACCAATGCTCATGCACCCGTCGGTCCCGCACGCATGTGTAAATGGAGATTGCGCCACACGTGACGCATCTCTGTGAACATCAGAGCGGGAACAATAATTCTAGCACCAGACCTCTAAACTGGTAACTGTAAAAGCTTTTAAAGCGTCATCTATGGATAATTTATTGTACCATAGTTTATTGCCACTGCATGGGCATGTACAATTTTAAAGTGTGACACGTTAAGTATCTATTAACATCATCTTTTAGATTTTACAAAGAAAAAATGGGTATTGTGTTTGTGTGCAATAAAACTCATCAAAGTGTATTTTTTCTGAAAATCTGCATTTCATAAACCGCAGTGCATTGATCACGTCAACCACCATTTTATTCTACAGGACCTCTGGCCTTCAGGACTTATTTTCTAGCAAAAAAGGGCAGATTTTTATATGTACTGTATGTGAGAAAATGTCAGAATTGGACCAATTTTGATGCGGTTAAACACATCTTCAGCGAAGGCATAGGTCATGTATTATAATATGCAGGGAGGAATGCTTAGCATCTCTTTCTTCTATACTTTTTTTTCCCCCAAAAAACATTTATAGTGTCACATATTCAGCAAGAAAATAGAGAACTGTCACCCACTTATATACCACAATGAATTGCCTACATCTGTATCTCCCTTTTCTCTGTGATATGAGATTTTCACATTTCACCACCAGGTATGCTACAGATATGTTAATGAAACCCACCCACACCAAGATAAATGTACTCCTATCAGCTGGAACTGCAGATACCAATATATCTAATTAAATCACTATGGAGACACAAGCTTAAAGGATTCGACGCAGTCAGAAATATATAAGGCAATAAAATATAGGCTCTAGAAATATGTCACACAATGTCCTTTGAATAAAGCACTTAGGGGTTTATTTACTAAAGCCGAGAAGTGCAAAATCAGGTGCACTTCTGCACAGAAACCAATCAGTTTCCAGGTTTTATTGCCAAAGCTTAATTGAACAAGCTGAGATTTTTGTTTACTTGCACGAAGCATTCAGCACTTAATATTGGTATCTAAAGGTGACTTTATTTGAGTGCAATTGTAATGTGCATGGCTGTCCAATGTCATAGCAGAACATTTGTTGCCATGGAAAGTGTAAGTGGAAAAAGATGCGCAGCACTGGCATAGGGTACAATAGCAATCAGAATAGGTTTTCTAATTAGTTCCACTGAAGGTCACTTAGTTGTGGCTTGCAACCACATTTCCCATGCTGTGGTACATATAGTTTTATGGATAGTTAAAACACATGCAGAGAGATGCTTTTGCTTGTTTAATTCAAATTAGAATAAAAATTTAGGCGGTATCGTTCACCATTACCAAAAAATGCCTATGCAGGGAAGGGGAGCCTATAGATATAAATGTCTAAAATGGCCCTTGTATATATAAATGCGCATTAGCAATCTTAGATTAGATAAGCTCCTTGAGGGCAGGGACTGATGATAGTACATATATGTAAAGCACTGCGTAAATTGACAGCGCTATAAAAGTATCTGAAATAAATAAAAATAAACTGTTCAGTTTTGAACCAAAGTTGAATAATGCCCTTGTATAGGTGTAGGTTAGTTATGTACCTCCTGAAGCTTGACTAAAAAAACTCTTAGAAATGGCTAGAGAGAGAGAGAAAACCGGAGAGAGAGAAAACATGTGCGAGAGAACGAGACAGAGAGAGAACGAGAGAGAGAACGAGAGAGAGAGAGAACGAGAGAGAGAGAGAACGAGAGAGAGAGAGAACGAGAGAGAAAACGAGAGAGAAAACGAGAGAGAAAACGAGAGAGAAAACGAGAGAGAGAGAACGAGAGAGAACGAGAGAGGGAGAGAGAGAGAGAGAACGGGGGAGAGAGAAAACGAGAGAGGGAGAGAAAACGAGAGAGAATGAGAGAGAGAGAGAATGAGAGAGAGAGAGAACGGGAGATAGAGAGAAAATGAGAGAGGGGGAGAGAGAGAGAGAGAACAGGAGAGAGAGAGAACAGGAGAGATAGAGAGAACAAGAGAGAGAGAACGGGAGAGAGAGAGAACGAGAGAGAGAGAACGGGGGGGAGAGAACAAGAGAGAGAACGAGAGAGAGAGAATGGGAGAGAGAGAGAACGAGAGAGAGAGAGAGAGAACGAGAGAGAGAACGAGAGAGAAAACGAGAGAGAGAGAGAGAGAGAGAGAACGGGGGAGAGAGAAAACGAGAGAGGGAGAGAAAACGAGAGAGAATGAGAGAGAGAGAGAATGAGAGAGAGAGAGAGAGAGAGAGAGAGAGAGAGAACGGGAGATAGAGAGAAAATGAGAGAGGGGGGGGAGAGAGAGAGAGAACGGGAGGGAGAGAGAACAGGAGAGAGAGAGAACAGGAGAGAAAGAGAGAGCAAGAGAGAGAGAACGGGAGAGAGAGAGAACGAGGGAAAGAGAGAGAGAACGGGGGGGGGGGAGAACAAGAGAGAGAACGAGAAAGAGAGAATGGGAGAGAGAGAGAACGAGAGAGAGAGAGGACGAGAGAGAGAGAGGACGAGAGAGAAAACGAGAGAGAGGACGAGAGAGAGAGAGAGGACAAGAGAGAGAGAGAGGACGAGAGAGAGAGAGGACGAGAGAGAGAGAGGACGAGAGAGAGGACGAGAGAGAGAACGAGAGAGAGAGAGAGAACGAGAGAGAGAGAGAGAACGAGAGAGAGAGAAAACGAGAGAGAGAGAACGAGAGAGAGAAAACGAGAGAGAGAGAACGAGAGAGAGAAAACGAGAGAGAGAGAACGAGAGAGAGAGAATGAGAGAGAGAGAACGAGAGAGAGAGAGAGAGAGAGAGAGAGAGAGAGAACGAGAGAGAGAGAAAACGGGAGAGAGAGAAAACGAGAGAGAGAGAAAACGAGAGAGAGAAAACGAGAGAGAGAGAAAACGAGAGAGAGAGAGAAAACGAGAACACGGCATGGGAGCTTGTGATGAAGTAACCACTGACCACCAATGCTGGGAAAGACTAGCTTATCCACCATTTGCCTTTAAAATAACGTGCACTTGAACACATTTAGGCTCCGTTTACACCTGAGTGATTTTAAGCAGAAGCACGTCAATGCTCAACAGGAGAATTCCCATTGTATCCTATGGTACCAGTTCACACCTGTTGTGTCACTTGAAGCTTGTCAATTAAAGCTCGAAAAAGTACTTGAGAAAAGCTTTAGGTCCCTGTAGACTTCAATGAAAGTGCCTTAAAAATGCCAGATGTGTAAACTGCGTTTTTTTTGTTTTGCAAGACTGTTCGTCTCACATTTCCTAGTAAACAGCTTTTTATACCTAAAGCAAAACGACCATGTCTGAAAACACTTGAAAATCATATATGGAAAAACGCACATAGAAAATGTTTCAAGAACATATGAAAGCGCTCAAGTGTGAACTAGTCTAAAGAGTTTTTTCAGGCATGTGGTCCAGTGTATAATTAAAGTGATTCTAAAGGCTTTTTTATTCTATGCATGAAAGTAAAAAACCTTTAGCATGCAAGCTGCCCCTCTCCCCCCTCCTATTACTTACCTGAGCCCCAGCGATATGCACGAGATCAGCTTCTCTCCCTGGTCTATGCCTCTTCATTGGTTCCCACTGCTGTCATTCACAACTAGTGAGGAGGGAGTGGGGGGCAGTTTTATGGACATAGTGCGGCTCAGGAGAGAGCACACACAAGTGCCCCCAAAAGCAAGCAGCTTGCTCTGGTGCAGCAGGAGGGAGGAGCCAGGACCGCCGGCAGAGGACCCAAGGAGGATCGGGGCTGCTCTTTGCAAACCATTGCACAGACCAGGTAAGTATGTCATGTTTGTTATTTTTTAAATTGCACCTTTAATATCACTTTAATCAATTATACCAAAACAGGTGCCTTTAATCATATTATAGATTTATTACTATTGTTAACAATAATAATCACCAAATTGACATGCAGGTTAAATACAATCATTATTACCCCATTCACACTTGGGAAGGAGGCCATTTTTCGATTAGCTGCAGGAGATCCAGCTTGGGTTCCCGTGGAATAACTGTGGGCAGGAAGCCACAATGAAAGCAATGGGAGACTGACTAATGAAGCAATTACCCGCCAATTATTGCCCTTGTGAGATCTCCCATTCTGCTGGCCATCCCTTTCCAAAGCTTCCTGGATTCCCTGCATACTTCGCAGCTTCTCCTCTGCTGTTTACTCTCAGTTTCTAAAGACTATATATCACATGGTACCTTGCTGCCTGCAAGAAGTGATTCCTGTACCAGCTCTGCTTACTGAAACTTCTCCTGTCAGCATCTTTGTAGTTCAGAAGACGAGCTCTGTGAAATGTGTGACAAAAGCAGCGCGTGCTTACTGGCAGGACATAGTGACATTTTTAGCAGAATTCAAAGAAATAAATATGTGGGAATCTTCACAAAGTAAGCTGAAATTCATGGTTGAAATTAAATACGCTATATTGCCAAAAGTACTGCGATGCCTGCCTTTACACACATATGAACTGTAACGGCAACCCAGTCTTGGTCCATAGTGTTCAATATTGAGTTGGTCCACCTTTTGCACCTATAACAGCTTCAACTCTTCTGGGAAGGCGGTCTACAAGGTTTAGGAGTGTGTCCATGATAATGTTTGATTATTCTTCCAGAAGCACATTTGTGAGGTCAGGCACTGATGTCGGACGAGAAGGCCTGGCTCGCAGTCTCTGCTCTAATTCATCCCAAAGGTGTGATATCAGGTTGAGATCAGGACTCTGTGCAGGCCAGTCAAGTTCCTCAACCCAAACGCTCTCATCCATGTCTTTATGGACCTTGCTGTGTGCACTGGTGAGCAGTCATGTTGGAATAGGAAGGGTATGCTGACCATGGAACAAAAATGTGTAAAGAAATGGAGGTTGCCTGTAGTTGATGCAGCAGTTTCATCCCTGAAAAGTGTTTAACATGTCCTGTGGATAATGTACAGATTTTCAAGGACCCAGCGGATAAGAAGCTGGAATCTCTGCTTAAGATCTCCTTTTCCCTGGCAGGTTCTGCCGCACAGCCAGCTGTGGCAGCTATTGGCATTTGCCAGAGACATCCTGACCATGTCAGGCATGCCACAAGATTGCAGCCATAACTGCCAGAAGAATTGTTCGGGATACAAAGGGAAACCCATAGGTAACCACAAGAAAAACACAGGCTGCTCTGGAAAAAGACAGTGTGGTTGTTTTGAAGGAGTACAATATGATGACACTTGAACAATAATGGGCTGCATGGCCGAGGTGCCAGAAAGAAGCCTTTACTGCATCAATGACACAAAAAGACCTAGTTAGGCATGTCAAGCATATTGTAACCGGGCTTTTTTGTGGCATTGGTGCAGTAAAAGCTTCTTTCTGGCACATCGACCAAACAGCTCATTTTTGTTCAAGTATCACCGTATTGTACTCCTTAAAAACAACCACACCATCTTCTTCCAGAGCAGCCTGTTTTTCGTTTGAGGTTGCCTGTGGGTTTTTCTTCGAATCCCAGACAATTCTGTCAGTTATGGCTGCAATTTTTCTTGGTCTACCTGACCTTGGCTTGGTATCCCCAAACTTTCCACTTCTTAATAGGTGATTTGACAGTACTGATTGGCATATTCAAGGCTTTGAACATAAAGTTTCATTACCTTGTTACGCAGGACTTTTGACAGTTCTTTTCTGATCCCAATGGCTCAGTGTCTAGCCTAGTCAGTGCTTCCACATCAGAGCTAACAAACTCATTGACTATTTATACACTGACACTAATTGCAATTTAAAAAGCCACAGATGTGGGACATTAACCTCTAATTGGCATTTTAACCCATGTGTGTCACCTTGTGTGTCTGTACCAAGGTCAAACATTCCAGGGTATGTAAACTTTTGATCATGGCCATTTGGGTGATTTCTGTTATCATTATGATTTAAAAAGGAACCAAACAACTATTTGATAATAAATGGCTTCATATGATCATCATCCTTCAATAAAAGAGCATTTTTTGGCATGATCAGTCATATTTTCAATATCAATGTTAAAATTTCACAATTTCTGCCAGGGTATGTAAACTTTTGAGCACAACTGTAGTTCTGCTCTATTTGTGCTGCCCGAGGGGTGTAGGAAGGGGCAGGCGGCATCCAAGGCAACCGTTTCTCATTAGATCCGCCAATTGATCATTCAAGCCTATGGTAAGGTCCCACCTTTTCAAGTAAAGGTACACTCCACCAGGAGTGTGGGGTGCATCTTAGCAAAGCTGCCATCAGGCATCAGTGGCTCAGGTTTGCAAGGCCGCTACATGGTCTTCAGTTCACACATTCACAAGATTCTATCAGGTGGATGTCAGAGCAGCAAAGGATTCTACCTTTGGCCGTAGTGTTTTAGGGATGGCCGAGTAGGTCCTGAGGGATTATTGATGGTGGCCATCATGGTGTCACCCTCCCTTCAAATTTCTTATTGCTTTGGGACATCCCCCATAGTAATGAGTAGAGTGCTCTGTGTACAGTGATGTATGATAAAGAAAATAGGATTTTTTCTACATACTCGCCTGTAAAATCCTATTTCTGGGAGTACATTACAGGACACAGAGGTCCCACCCCACTTTCTGGATTGTCATTGCTTGCTACAAAAACTGAGGTACTTCCTGTATAGGAGTTACAGTGGATATAAAAAGTCTACACACTCGTTAAAATGTCAGGTTTCTGTGATGTAAAAAATGAGACAAAGATAAATCTTTTCAGAACTTAATCCACCTTTAATGTAACTTATAAACTGTACAACTCAGTTGAACAACAAACTGAAATCTTTTAGGTGGATAGAAGCAAAAATAAAAAAACTAAAATAATATGGTTGCATAAGTGTGCACACCCTGAAACTAATACTTTGTTGAAGCACTTTTTGATTTGATTCCAGCACTCAGTCTTTTTGGGTATGAGTCTGAGTCTATCAGTATGGCATATCTTGACTTGGCAATATTTGCCCACTCTTACTTGCAAAAACACTCCAAATCTGTCAGATTGTGAGGGCATCTCCTGTGCATAGCCCTCTTCAGATCACCCCACCCCACTTGAATCTTTGGATGTATGCTTTGGGTCGTTGTCGTTCTGAAAGATGACATTCCTCTTCATGTTCAGCTTTCTAGCAGAAGCCTGAAGGTTTTGTGCCACTATTGACTGGAATTTGGAACTGTTCATAATTCCCTCTGCCTTGACTAAGGCCCCAGTTCCAGCTGAAGATAAACAGCCCCAAAGCATGATGCTGCCACAACCATGCTTCACAGTGGGTATGGTGTTCTTTTGGTGACGTGCAGTGTTGTTTTTGTGCCAAAAGTATATTTTGGAATTATGGCCAAAATGTTCAACTTTTGTTTCATCAGACCTTAACACATTTTCCCCACATGCTTTTGGGAGACTTCAGATGTATTTTTGCAAAATTTAGCCGGGCTTGGATATACTTCTTCATAAGAAAAGGCTTCCATCTTGCCACTCTACCCCATACCGCAGACATATGAAGAATACAGGAGATTGTTGTCACATGTACCAGACAGCCAGTACTTGCCAGATATTCCTGCAGCTGTAGGCCTCTTGGCAGCCTCCCAGAGCAGTTTTCTTCTCGTCTTTTCACCAATTGTGGAGGGACATCCAGTTCTTTGTAATGTCACTGTTGTGCAATTTTTTTCTTCACTTGATGACGACTGTCTTCACTGTGTTCCATGGTATATCTGATGCCTTGGAAATTCTTTTGTACCCTTCTCCTGATTTGATACCTTTTAACAATGAGATCCCTTATTGAAAAGAAAATGTCAGGAAAGACCCACTAGAACAGCTGAACTTTATTTAGGCTTAATCAGAGGCACTTTAAAAATGAGTTGTGTACTGACTGCTATTTTACATGATTTTGAATGTGAGTGAACACAGCTACATCCCCAGTTATAAGAGGGTGTGCACACTTATGCAACCACATTATTTTAGTTTTTTATGTTTACCCCCCAAAAGATTTGTTTGTTTTTCAATTGAGCTGTACAGTTTATAGATCACATTAAAAGGTGGAAAAAGTTCTGAAATGATTTATCTTTGTCTCATTTTTTTACATCACGGAATCCTGACATTTTAATAAGGGGTGTATAGACTTTTTATATCCACTGTATATAGGGGAGGACCTCCTCTCCGATTGGTCGGCCAGTGTCACTTCACCTATAGGTGGCCTATAACCTACATAGTCATGAATAGCCTGCTCTGTGTCCCACGATGTACTCCAAGAAATGGATTTTACAGGCATGTAGAAAAAAAGCTCCAATTATTCCATATACAAGGTGTGCCTAGAATATAATGAGAATGAAGTTCATACACTCAAGAAGGGCTCTGTGAAGGGAGAAGCTGTGTCAAGGATCCGGGTATGACCAGAGATGTGTGGACCGACACAGGGAAACACAGACTTCAGGTATAGTATAAAACAATACAATTTATTAAAGGCTAAACAATACATAAACGCAGTGCAAGGCTAAACATAAACACAGTGCAAACAAACCAAACCTCCAACAGATAATAATATGTACAACACCAAACGTAGTCAGGCGGGCCGGGTCGGTAGGAAACGGGCAGACAAGGTACAAGGAGCAGGCGGAAGAGTGGTCAGGAATATCCGAGGTCGGTACAGGCAGAGTTCGTGCAGAGTCAGGATCAAAGCAAAGTCAAGATCAGGCAGGAAGCAGACAGGATGCAGGTACAGGAGCTCATGGGAACAATACACCAAGGCACTGACTGCAGGCCTGGCCATTCCTTAAATACATCTCCTGCAATCAGCCTCAGGTGATGGCTTGATTGCAGGAGTGAGCTTCTGGCTGCTGAGAGCACCCGCTGGCCAGCCCTGGTACTGCAGCCCACACGGCAGGTGAGTCCCACCACCAGTAGTGAATCCATTCCTGACAGTACCCCCCCCTCAAGGAGCAGCCTCAGGATGCTCCAGACAGTCCTTAGTGAGCAAAATGTTCCACCGCCAGGGTCAGGTAACTGGCTGAATATCCTACTGCCGGAGTCAAGCGGCTGGCTGGGTTTCCTGCTAGTAGACTTCTCTTTGTGTAGGAGAACCCAGGAAGGCAGGTTACTGGACACAGGATCTCCAGAAGCAGGCTGGGAATCAGTTATTGGCCAGTTTAGCTGGACATCAGGGGCTGGCACATCATGCCGGGCAGCGGACAGAGGCACATCAGGCCTGGCAGCGGACAGAGGCACATCAGGCCGGGCAGCGGGCACTGAGCCATCTGGCACGACAGCGGGCACCGAGCCATCTGGCACGACAGCGGGCACCGGTTCACCAAGCTCGACAGCGGGCACCGAGTCGTCTGGCACGACAGCGGGCACCGGGGCGTCAGGCTGGACCTCGGGCACCGGGGTGTCAGGTTGGACCGCGGGCACCGGGGCGTCAGGCTGGACCGCGGGCACCGGGGCGTCAGGCTGGACCGCGGGCACCGGGGCGTCAGGCTGGACCGCGGGCACCGGGGCGTCAGGCTGGACCGCGGGCACCGGGGCGTCAGGCTGGACCGCGGGCACCGGGGCGTCAGGCCGGATCGGGTCATCAGGCAGGGTAGGGTCATCAGGCCGGGTAGCGTACACTGGGTCATCAGGCATCAGGCTGAACAGCGGGCACCGGGGCACCAGGCTGGATAACAGAAGGCGGGTTCTCAGACCGCAGGCTGACCAGTTTGGATACTGGCAGGATGGTGCTGGTTGGAAAGAATTTTCGCTTCTTCCTGGTTTTAGTTACTGGAGCACTGTAAGTAAACGCAGGTCTGTAAACGGAGGGGGCAGCTTCTACAGATGACTTCTTTACAGGGTTAAAGGCAGGATAGGTGCAGCGAGTGGGAACAGGGGACTGGCATGTGGTTGATAGCAGGGTATACTGGGCTGTCACTGGTGGTGCTGTCGGAAATGCAGGAATAGAGCTTTGAAGAAATAGATTAGAAGCAGGACTGGGTTTTTGCAAGCTGACTGAGGCTGGGTGTAACAAGTCTGACCATGTCTGTAATACCGGTTGAACAAAGCTCAGCTTGCACATAGCCTATCTGACCAAAGACTGCACTGCGTTTATGCAATCCACAAGCACATGTGATGGACAAACTGCATAATGCTCATGGAAGCAATCTGGATCATCCTCCAACAACCATACCAGTGATTCCACTTGATCTGCACTAAATGGTGGAAGAAAGTCATCCCTGCTTTCAGGGGTACAGGACAAAGCCAACTCAGCACAAACCTGGATCAATGGCTGCACCTCAGAAAACTCTGTGCCCCGATCCACTAGTGAATGAGCAACTTGTATGCATTCTAGCAGCTGATCCCTGGTATACTCTTTCAGAATCTGATTGCCATACTCTCTGTCTTCTAAGACTAACAGCGACAAGTACACAACCTCCTCCGGATGCATCCTTCACAACAACAAGCCAAAATGGCTTCCCTGTGCAGCCACTTCTGGTCAGGACTGGCCTTGGTGTAATGTCAAGGATCTGGGTATGACCAGAGAAGTGTGGACCGACACAGGGAAACGCAGACTTCAGGTATAGTATAAAACAATACAATTTATTAAAGGCTAAACAATACATAAATGCAGTGCAAGGCTAAACATAAACACAGTGCAAACAAACCAAACCTCCAACAGATAATAATATGTACAACACCAAACGTAGTCAGGCAGGCCGGGTCGGTAGCAAACGGGCAGACAAGGTACAAGGAGCAGGTGGAAGAGTGGTCAGGAATAGCCGAGGTCGGTACAGGCAGAGTTCGTGCAGAGTCAGGATCAAAGCAAAGTCAGGATCAGGCAGGAAGCAGACAGGATGCAGGTACAGGGGCTCATAGGAACAATACACCAAGGCACTGACTGCAGGCCTGGCCATTCCTTAAATACACCTCCTGCAATCAGCCTCAGGTGATGGCTTGATTGCAGGAGTGAGTTTCTGGCTGGGGAGAGCACCCGCTGGCCAGCCCTGGTACTGCAGCCCACACGGCAGGTGAGTCCCACCACCAGTGGTGAATCCATTCCTGACAAGCTAGCTAAGGTCACTCAGGTTGGGGTGCCAGGTATACATTAGAACACTGATAAGTTGCATTCCAGCCCTGTCAGAGTCGAGACATTCTTTTTTATGACACCCTGTTCAAGTGCCTTGCATTAAGAAAAGTACAAGCGAGTTTGGAACAGTGGTACGGGATAACTTTTACTGTGAAATTGGGTAAAAGTGCATTAGAAACTTTGCAAATGGTGAGAAAAGCTTATGGAGATGCTGCACCATAATCTGAACAAGTGTACCGATGGCACAAGGCCTTCAAGAAAAACTCTGCTTTGTCAAAAACGGAACAGAAAGTGGATGCAGTGAGGTCTGTCCTCAAATGTGACCGATGGTTCACTATAAGAATGATTGCAAAGGGACCGGGAATTACCAAGTCAATTGTTCATGAAATTGTGACTCAGGATTTGAACATGAGAAAAGTGTGTGCAAACCTTGTTCCAAAGGACTTGTCACCTGAAGGAATACCATCAACTTGTTTCCAAAAACCTGTTGGCCCGTTTGGAAAATAGAGCCTAATTTTTTGAGTCAAGTGATCACACAAGTTGAATCCTTGGTGTTTGAGTACCATCCCAAGACAAAAAAAAACAAACTTCAGCATGGCACACACCCACGTCACCTCGTCTAAAGAAAGCTCGAATAGGCAAATCAAAAGTCAAATCAATGGTCTTTTTTTTTTTTGATTCATGTGGAATTGTCCATAAAGAATTTTTACCTACTGGTCAAACTATGAATCAAAGATTTTACCTGGAAGTTCTCTTCTCTGATCACTTGAGACAGAGTTTGTGTGCGTCCTGAGATTGGCTCAACTTGGATCTTTCATACGACAACGCACCGAGTCACAGTGCTCTGACAGTCAGGGTTTTTGGCTGAAAAAACGCATCACAGTGCTTCCCCATCCATCCTATAGCCCTGACTTGGCTCCTTGTGACTTTTTCATATTCCCAAAGATGAAGAAGGGTTTGAAAGGACACAACATACAAAGAACCACTACACAGGTTCTGAACGCCATCCCACTTGAAGACTTCCAGGGATGCAATGAAGAATGGAAAAATCACTGGAAGCATTGTGTACACTCACAAGGTGCATACTTTAAAAGGAGACAAAGTTCAATTGTAAAATTTTTTAATAAAAGAAACAAAGAATTTTGAAAATATTCTCATTACTTTGTGAACACACCTCGTAAAAACAAGAATAACTTAGCATACAAACACAGACTACACAATGCAGCAGGCTTTAATGAACTGCAAAAGGCTTTACTGAGATGCCATATTAGAGCAGACAGAAGACGTAACTGCTCCAATGACATGTTTCACCCCTGGGCATAAAAAAAAATACAGCCGTGATCAGCTTATGTGCTTCCCTATAGCGGTGTCATTTATACACAGCTGCAGTCACATTGATACATAGTTACATAGTTAGTCTGGCTGAAAAAAGACAAAAGTCCATCCAGTTCAACCATTAAAAAAAAAAAAAGTTCTAATCCTATACCCACAGTTGATCCAGAGGAAGGCAAAAAACCCAGCAAAGCATGATCCAATTTGCTCCTGCAGGGAAACAAATTCCTTCCTGATCCCTGGAGAGGCAATTGGATATTCCCTGAATCAACTTTACCTATAAATGTTAGTATCCAGTTATATTCTGTGTATCCAAGAAAAAATCCAGTTTTTTTTTTTTTTTAAAGCAATCCACTGAGCTGGCCAGAACCAACTCTTGAGGGAGTCTATTCTACATTTTCACAGCTCTCACTGTGAAGAAACCTTTCCGTGTTTGGATATTAAATTTATTTTCCTCCAGACGTAAAGAGTGCCCCCTTGTCCTCTGTGATGACCTCAGGGTGAATAACTCTACACCGAGTTCACTATATGAACCACTGATTGTTGTACAAAGCCACAGTGGGGCAGGAGAATACAGCAACCATGGCCAGTGGTTCTGCATGATGACAGCCAGGTTTTCCATGTTTGTGGGTTGTCTATGGTTTTAAAGGCATATGCAATGTTATTCTTGTTTTATATGGAATAAACAGCATTTATGCTTCGACAGATCTGTACACTTCCTCCAATTTTGTTTTAATATTAATTACAAGCATTCCTTGTTATCTGGTTGAAGCTGTGTGATGGCGATCTGCGTGATGGATATACAGCACTTGTCCCGGCTTGATGACAAGACAATCATACACAATACAAGGACTATTCTTTGCATATAAACAGATTGTATTTAAAGGACTCATTTAGAATCTATGGTTTATGATTTTTGCTGTTATCACAATTTATGCATGGTATTCACAGGTTTCACTAATATATGTATAAGACGCAGAGTTATATGATATTGAGAGGTATATATATGACAGCGCTGCACTTTGTTAATATTGTATTTCTAACTAAAGTTCCACTAAAGTATAACTAAAGGCAAAACATTTTTATTATTGGATAGAATAGAAAGGGATTAGGACGCGTCGGGTTTCTATTGCTGTCTGTACCCGTTACGGAGATTCACCCTCTCTTTTTGTTTTGTTTACTTTTATCATTGAAAGTAAACCCCACATTTTGGGTTGTTCCCAGAGCAGTAATGGGGACACTAGTTCTGGTAACATCTCAGGATTTCCTTATTTTGGAGGATTTTTTCTCACTTCCTGTTTTGTCTATGAGGCAAGAAAGTAAAGGGGAAATCACTCCAATGGGACACAGATTAAAAAAAAAAAACAAAAAAACAAAACATCTGTCAGGAGGTTACATCCCTACCTTACGCTAACCAGAAATTAAAAACAAAAAACCTGTCTTTGGTTACACTTTAACTCTTTTGCTGCCAGAGCCAGTTTTGCATTTTTTTTGCACACGTTTAAAAAATTATTTCGGGCCTGAAGATTACACAAAACCCCCAAACATTAAATGTTTTCTTAAAGCAGACACCCTAGAGAATAAAATAGTGGTAGCTACAATTTTTTGTCACGATATTCCTGCAAAGGTCTAGGAAACACAACATAAAAAATACACTAAAGTGAATATTAGGGCATTCAAATGCAATAAATTACACAAATTGTTGGTAAAATATAAAAGATGAGGTTGCACCGAGTAAACAGATACCCAATATGTCAAACCTTAAATGTGCGTGTGCCCGTGAAATGGCGACAAATTTCAGTACCCTATATTTTCTATAGGTGACGCTTCAAAAGCCCCCTATAAGTCATCATTTTAGTGTTACGAAGGAGGTCTGGTGCTAGAAGTATTGCTCTGACTCCGGTGTGCGTGGCGATATGCAACATGACATTTTCATATGTAGGCGCCCCTGCCACATTTGTTTACGTTTGTACCTGAGTATATATGGTGGGGCCCCCCCAACTGGTTAATGAGACATGGTCTAAGCCTCTGGGCTCCACTCTGTGTAATGCAATACACTGCTTCTCGGCTGTGCCAGCTGTGAAAGTGCCAGGGGTGACCCGGAAGTGACATCATACATGTCGCTGTCTGGGTCACAGGAAGGAGAGGAGAGCGGACGTGTGTCCACTCTCCTCTCTTCCCCCCACCTGCTGGTACATGGTATGGCAGCCCCGGGCCTGCAGATGAGCAAGCGGAGTCCAGAATACATGGTGTTGGGGGGGGGGGGGGGAACGTGGAAACAATCGGCCGCCTGACTGCTTCCACATGACAGGCAGGTGTCTGCCTGTCACTATTATACACAATCCCGGTGGCTGCAGCCACAAGATTGTGTGTACAACCCCCTGCCGTCAGGTCCATACGACCTACAGACCTAGCAGCAAAAGGGTTGAAGTATATGTAAAAACTAAAAATGGGCAAACAGGCAGGATTTTTATTGTAGAAAGGTTACCTACATTAACCCCTTCACACCTAAGGCTAAAACAAACCTAAATGCCTAAACACAATTCTGCAATGTTGACGTGTGTTAGTAAAACTATACATATCATCACAACTACTTTGTACATGCAGGTGGATTACACCTTGAGTTTTACTTTCATTTGGTGGCTTTCATTTGGTGGTAAATGGTAATGGATATCTCCTGATTTTTTTTTTATTATCAAAGGAAAACTGGCCCCAAATAGTAAAAAAAAAAAATATTTTTTTTTTTATTTAGCAGTATTTCTTGTTACTACCATAACCTACCACCAAAGAACAACCCAAAATAAATTCTCCAGCTCTTGACGATCGCAGCAATATCATATATGCGTATGTTATTTGTTGTTTGTACCCGTAGTACAGCCCAGAAACAATAGTACACATTCTGTTTTTTTCTTTTTTTGTACCCAAAACACACTGACAATTTTGTTTTTAAATCCTGACCTTTGACCCTGACCCAAACACTAACCCTGACACTGAACTACATCAAACATTGATCTAGGTATTTTTCTTTATTTTTTAATATTTATTTATTTTTTTACAAACATTTTTTTTTCTCTCTGCCAGGAGTTAGAGAGATACAATGTATCTCTCTTCTCCATTCATAGAGAGAGAAAAATATAAAGCAAGGGGGCCGGGTTGTACAGTGACTGATCACTGTGATAGCCAATCAGAGGCTATCACAGCGATCATGTGACCCGGAATCGGGAGTCCCAGATCCTGATCGTTAGAACGGGACCCGGGGCTCTCAGTGACACCACGGTCTCTTTGCTGCAGCACAAAGACAGGTACACAAATATGCGGCCCCAGTTCTGTGAGGCCACATATTTGTGTGACGTCGGCGTCAAGGGGTTAAAGTTACCCACCTGCCTGTCTGACCCTGTACAGTGAGCTCTGCATGTGCAGCTCACTGGAGAAATCTGAAAATGCCAAAATTGACAACGTCAATGGAGTGACAGCGTACATTGACGGCGCAATATAAGTACCTGTAATGAATAATACCGGCCCGGCCAATGAAAGCGGCTGGCAACCGATAACTGGATATGTCAGCGGATAGCGGGAGCTCCACCATGTCACATTGCTGGACTGAAGGGGAGTATAGTTTCACTTTAACAAAAAAAATCTTTGGACTTTAGAACTAGTAAATAACAAATGATACCACAGTGCCATTATTTCACACCTTTACAAGGACAGAGCAGACAGCTGACCTATCACCTTCCTGATACAGATTTAGATGCATTATAATGAAGGTTCTAGATAAAGCCCCAGTAATGGTCCCCAGAACACCAGGGGCCCGGTAATGACGTACACACAGCTCCAGTCAGTGACACATAACCCAGAAAGGACATAGGGGAGAGCCCGCCCCGCCCCCTCCAGCCGTGTCCTCTCTTCTCTCCCAGTACACAGTCCGCCCCGCCCCCTCTAGCCGTGTCCTCTCTCCTCTGCTCTCCCCTCTCCCAGTACACAGTCCCGCCGCCAGCTCACCGAGGACTCTCGATTTCCAGAGCTCCCTCTAAAATGCGATTATTCACCATCTCGAGTTCGTTGGTCCCGTTGGGTCCCGGCGGAAGTGACGTCCCTCTGGGCGCGCCTCTGTTGCCAGGGTGATGACGTCAGCCATGTTTATGGTTGACATGTTGACTCACCGTTTCTGGGCGGTGAAGGATCCGCTATTTTGGGGAGAGGAGCTGTGTACAGATACAGACGTGTTTATTAGTTCTTACCTTGTTACTTGTGGCCTGATGTGTTTACTGTAGCAGTCAGTGCCTTTTAGTATTTGCCTTGTACTACAGCTAGTGCTGTGGGTATGAAATGTGCAGCTCACATATGGGGAAGAGGTCGTGTGTTATCTGCCTCTCCTCTCCCCTTGGCAATTCTCAGAATGCTGTAAATTCTTTGAAGCCTTCTGTGAATGGACAAGGCAGGAGGAAGGCAGATAAGTCACAGTATCATTTCCTCATATGAGAGGTGCACATTTCACAGAAGCACAGTGCTAGCAGTTCTAAAAGCACAAGGTTTTTCACCTTCATGTATTCTATGCATGAAGGTAAAAAACAAGCCCCTCCCCCCAATCATTACCCCTTAGTCTTCTCTGATTCAGCCACTTTCACAACATCCTCTGCTGTCTGGGGACTCTTCCCTCTTTCTCCTCATTGGCTGACAGCAGTCAATCACATCCAGTGAGCCAATGAGAAGAGAGTGTGGGGGGATGGACGCATAGAGCAGTGGCTCAGGGATGAGTATGCATCAGTGCCCTCATGTAAGGGACCACCTGGCGGCACCTCTAGCAACCCACTGGTCAGGTTTCCCCAGAGCGCGGAGTCTAAGTCCTGGATCACTTGTTCACCAGGGCCCCTGATGGTGGGGATGGACTTGGAGTGTACCGAGACCAGGTCGCGACTACCGGGTACACCCACCAGTGGTAGAGGAGTCCGCCAGAGGCTCCCGCAGGGTGAGAGCCTGATGTGAGGAGGCCAGGAGATCCCGGTAGGATGGATGAGCAAGTGCACAGTCAGACAAGCCGAGTCGGTAGCCGGGGGGTCGGTGCGGTACAAAGCAGCAGGCAGAGAATGGTCGGGTCACACGCCAGGTCAGTAACAGGAGGTCAGATCTATAAAGGGGCATTCAGGAGCGAGGTCAGGCAAGCCAGGGGTCAGGACAGGAGAAATCAGCAACGTCAGGCAATCCGGATAAGAAATACTCACTAACAGATTCAGGAACACAGGTAACAGGAAAAGACCATTCGGCAAAGAGTGACAGCACAGGGGGATTTAAATACCACGCCCTGCGCTGTCATTGGTGCCCGGTGCGCACCCGCAAATGCCAGTGTGCATGCGCGGAATCCGTCGCCGTGGCTGGCTGGGACCTAGTGCCCGCATCCCTGCATGAGACAGCGCACTGCGCTTGTGCCGGGACCAGCGTTGCGGCAATCCCTGACACCTCGGGACAAGTTGCTTTCCTTGGGCACCACTTAAGGGGGAGGATCCAAATACAAGAGGATTGGGGATGCTCTGTGCAAAACGACAGCACAGAGCAGGTAAGTACAGACATGTTTGTTATTTTAAGAAAAAAACCCTGAAGCTTTAGTGTCACGTAAAGTATACATTAAGGAGAAAAAATTGACATGAATAGGCCCCCTTCACACTAGGAGTCTAACCGCTGTCTCTAATCCTGGCGGTTTAGTCCACCTGGGAGTTAACTAAAGGTGCAGCGCCCGACTTTGCTACATATAACATATTAAAGGAGTATAGCCAAAGCTCCTGGGGATCACTGTTCATTCTGCACTCATGACCCATTTTCTGCCGACAGCAGAGTAAAGCCCTCTGCGGCTGACGTCACAGAGCCAGCCCAGGCTTAGAAAAGATCCCGACCATATGGTCGAGATCCACCTTGGACCAGCACCTGGTGTATGTGATGAGATGACCGATCTGCTGAGCGAGCCGCTCCAGTGAGCGCTGGAGGGACAGAGCAGAGAGCCAGAGACTGGCAGTCACCGGCTCTCTGCTCACAGAACATATACCCATGACATGTGAGAAATATGTCAGTGAAGTGACAACTTTGTGTACAATTTTTTTTTTTAACTTTCCAAAAACTTGTGGCAAAAAATAAGATCTTCCAAAGTCTCAACATGCCTCTCAGCAAATACCTTGGGTGTCTACTTTCCAAATAGGGGTCATTTGGAGAGTGAACTGTCCTGACATCTTATGCCCAACATTAGAAGCTTCTGCCACACATCTAGTGTTAGGCCTTTTCTTTTCTAGTGTTGGGCCTACATGTAATGTTCTTTTTTGCAGATTCCTTCATTCACATTGATCGACTTAGATAAAAAAATCTCTGCCAGGAAAAAGTGAAAAAAATCATATGTCGAAGCATAGGAGCGATCTGCCACTGACCACCCCACAGGCTGTTAACAAGTCGTTGGGGCAAGCCACTGTGATTAGGTTGCATGGTACCACAGCAGCCAATTTAATTAACACATGTCTAAAAAGTGACATACTTGCATAAAGGATGTCCACGTACAAATGGTACCATTTATGGAACAAGGGTGACATCAAGTCCTATCTTGCCACTGCACCCAATGTAGTCTGGGTATCCGGGGGGCTCCACTTGACTGTCTTTTCCCTCATAAACTCTAAGGTGGTATGTAGAGCCTGTGGCCTTCTCATAGAACTTATACAGTTTGACCCCATATCTGGCATGCTTGATGGGGCTATATTGCTTTATTTCAAGCCTGCCAGTAAAATGTACAAGGGACCCATCAATGCAGATGTTTTGTTGGGGTGTATACACATTTCAAATTTTTGGGAAAGTAGTTTATGAGGGGCCGAATTTTGTGGAGCTGATCATATGCAAGGTCACCCCAGGGATGATAGAGGGTATTGTCACTGAGATGCATAAAACACATTATTGTCTCATATATTTTGCTGGCCATTGCATCAGAGAACACAGGCATATGATAAATCGGGTCTGTGTATTAATATGCCAAAAATTCACTCATTTTTGTGATGCCCATGGTAATGGTTAGGCCCAAAAAAAGTTTTACATTTGGAAACCGTGATAGGTCTCCACTCAAATGGCCTGGCAAGGTAGGAATGTGCTGCTCCTACAAGACTGAACCCTCAAAAACCTCCAGTAGCAGTGCACAAAACTAATGTGACTCCTCCAGATTCTTTTTACAGGTCTGCCATCCCCTTTAACTCAGAGACAAACATCAAAGGTCCTGATAATCAGTGTACTTTGCACCGGAAGCCACATCCTCTTCTAGAATTCAGAGCTTTCAGAGAGAAGTCCACAGAGGATTGCAAAGCCATCTTGAAGGAGAATAACATCTGCTACAAGTGCTACCAGGGGCGGACTGACCATTAGAGCACTCGGGCACTGCCCGAGGGCCCAGGGTCAGTAGGGAGCCCCATGAGATGCCCCTGGTACCTTTCATTGGCTTTTTCATAGGCTTTTTTGGGTGTGGGTGAGGACACAGGGGCCCCATGATCCCCTATTGCCCGGGGGCCCCATGAGTTGTCAGTCCGCCCCTGAGTGCTACTCGTCAACATCTCACTTTGCCAAGGATTGTAAGGTCAGTGTAAAATGCACAGATTGTGACAGCTTACATCACAACATAGCTTTACCCCCTATGCCAGCCCCATGGACTTTACAATGCACTTACAGGACTAGTGAGCATGGCAGGAGGAAGGACACACTGCCACAACTACACCAGAGATCACTTCACAATGGACAGAGGTCTGCAAAGGAATCATAGGTGGTAGGTCCTGCTCCAAAATCTGTCTAGTCAGAGTTTAACCAACTGGCCAAAGGAACAAAGCCATTAAGCTTTATGCAATTCTTCATGATCAAAGTAACAAGTCTTTAGCCAGCTCAACTTTCTATGACATATGTGACATTAAAGGTTCCAACATTCCCTACTGCTTAAGAACTTGTGCAGGAATAGCAGAGGAGGCATGGAGGAGAGCATCTGGCTACCTAGTCGAGCCTATTGATGGACAAACATGTCTGTCCTTACCAACTCTTATTGAATGCAGTCAGATCACTGATCGCAGATCTGAAATTCCTACACTAGATGTAGTGGTTCATCACCCACACTTGAAATGCCTAACGCACTTGATGCCAGAACTTGATCCTCAGCCTTGATCCACTCACCTTTTCACTTCATAGACCCCTCTAGTGACAACAGCCAGTGAAAAAGACCATTTAGGGTGCACGGTCTTTTAAAGAACTAAAGAGGACAATCAGGTGGCAATGTCTATTGAGGACAAACTCATCTTGGAAATAATGGAGAAGGGACTAGTCAAACATGATACAAACAGCTGGGTCGCACCTTTTCACTTCAGACCACAGAGGTGATACCTACAGTACCAAGTAACAGAGAATAAGTACAAAGGTGTTTTTCTTTCTTCAACATAAATTTCAAAGAATGCCGGAGATGAGAGACCACTTCTTTTCTTTCATGGAGAAAATCCTTGAGAACGGTCATGCAGGAATAGCTCCGACTTTTAAAGATTCTGAGGAGTGTCTCCTTAAACTATGTCCTCTTGACAGGTCCAAACCTCAAAAACAAACTTCTGGGGGTCTACAGAGACTCTGTTGCTTTCATAGCTGACATCCAACAGATGTTCCATTGCTTACTTGTCAGAGAAAAAAACAGAAATTCTTGAGATTTCCTTGGTTTAGAGATAATGACCACTCGAATGACACCACTAGTACCGCAGGAGAGTACACATCTTTGGCAACAGCCCTTCTCCTGTAGTTGCTATCTATGGATTCAGATGTTCCACTCAGGAGGGTAAGCCTGAGTATGGCTCAGATGCTAGACAATTCGTAGAAATTGACGTTTTTGTAGATGACTGTTTAAGATTTCGACCTTCCAATGAGTCTGCAATTAGCCTCCTAAAAAGAGCAAAGCAAATGTTAGCCTTCTCCAATCTCTGGCTTCACAAGATTGCTTACAAAAGTAAAAAAGTAATGGAAGCTTTCTCTACACAGGACCACTCTAATTATCTAAGAGACTTACATGTAGGGACAGACTCTTTACCTGTGCCGATCCACAATTTTACCATCCCCGAACCCATTATGCTGCAAAAACACTGCCACTGTAGTACGGCAATGAGGGGTTTTACACAACACCCTGCCCTATTGCCATACTGCAGTGGCAGTGCCTTTGCAGCATAATGGGGACTGGTTGGAGGATGATAAAAGTGTGGCTTAGCCGCACATTTTTTTATGTCCCTCAAACACAAGTGTAAATAAGAACTAACACTGTGCTTATGTTATCATCATAAGTATCATAATGATCACACAGTACAGAAGGCTCTGTATGTCTGTCTGTATCGCTGTCTGCGTCTCAAAATACAGAAATTGTGAGCTTTCCTGTGCATCATGTACCCATTGCTGTCTGAGCCTTCGGGGATCATGGGGCCCCTGTGTCCTTGACCACACTCAAAGCACACCGAAAAAAGCCTATAAAAAAGGTACCAGGGGCATTTCATGGGGCCCCCTACTGACCCTGGGCCCCCGGGCAGTGCCCGAGTGCTCTAATGGTCAGTCCGTCCCTGCTTCTGGCTAGCAATTAGGGACTGCTTGCGTGCTACAAATAAAATTAACTGCTAGTGCTAGCAAAGATCAGGCATGATCTTGCTAACTCTGCGGTTTCATGGAGAATGTATCAGAGGTGGCAGTGTTCAGAAAACTTATACTGACACTGCACTTGAGAAGTGGGAGGGGGTGAAGCTAAATGCAAATGCTGGCAATGATCGAGGTGGATTCTGACGCAACGTTTTTGGATACACTATACTATTGCGGATACTAGAATTGTTCTGATCATGATCAAGATACTGATCTGTACCAAAAATATACTAGTAATGGCGGTGATCAGCGACTTATAGTGTGACTGCGATAGCGTGGAGGGAAATCTGGTCCTAACTGACACTAGCTAGGAGAGACTCTTTATGAATGACACTGGTGACAAGGCAATCAAAGGGTTAATTGGAGGGCAATCAAAGGGTTAAATGTACCTAACAAGTCTATGCAAGTATATATAAGCAGATTTTACTCATACAGAACTTGGCTTTCTTCTGTCTCTGATCGAAAAGGGCTCGGGGAGAGAAGACTCGGCCAGATCCTGTGTCTGTGTTTACAAAAAAAAACAGTGCTGTGCTGTGATTAGCTACAGCTGATCAGCAAGTTCACTGCCGAAATTATTGTCTGAAACTTGCTGAAAAACCTGTGCTGTAGCCAATCACAGCACAGGTCAGCAGAGGGCACTCATGCATGCCTCAAAACCCGGAAAGCAGGTGGTGACGTACAGGTAGGTTGCTGAGCTTGCACCTGCTGCCCGCACGCAGTGCACGCAATGTACTGTGAGCAAGCTGCAATTGGTTAACGTGTTACTAAACCCACAGCCGTAAAATCAGTCTATATATGTAGTAAGGCATTCTTATTATACTCACTGTGGAACCTAAGGGGTTAATCCGCAGCATTGTGTAAAAAGGCTGTTTTATCCTGTCTTTTCTGATCCTCCCCTTCTTCTACTGTCCCCAATCCTTCTGCTGATAGTACAGAGCTCTAGGAGTCACTCTCCACATGCTCCATTTAGTGTGTATTGCTAGAGAGGTTTTTTTTCACTTTAGTAGGGTGCATGTGATCAGCACAGGGCCAATCAGCACTGTCCAGACAGAGGGTCAGGGGTCACGCAGCCTCTTAGGACAGTCAGAGCAGAATGAAAATTCCTCCTACAAGCTTTAACCAGTGCTCAGCTGGACACTGACAGAAGTCATAAGAGTGTTATATACTGCTGCTGAGAACTTATTTAGCAGTTTATATTTACTAAAATAATTGCATTTCTATGTAGTGTGTACTGTGGGAGACCAGAAATAGTAAATGCAGGGTCATGGGTTTAGTAACACTTTAATTTGGAGTATAAATGGTTTATTGCTTAGTTAGCAAAACCCAGGGACAATCACTTTAGTCTTCTGGCACTTGATTGTGGTCCTGGGAATCTTTTTGCAGAGGGATGCTGAGAGTGTCATTGTCGTGTATCAGTGACAGCGCTGTGTAAGTTCAGTCAGCCATTTGTCACAAGTTTGTGGTCGGGGTCTGATGCCATGTCCATTACACAGATCATACTGTGTAATACTGTTGCATATTACTTTATTTGTGCATAGAGAGGTATGCACAATATGTAGGAAATAAATCAAGTAGAAACTGCCACACTGCTTTGCAGTTGGTGGGTGTGATGATGTCACAAGTCAGGTCCCGCCCAGCCCAGCCCATGTTTATGTTTATTATTTTTAATATGTTATATTTTTGTTTCATTTTAATTTTTTTCTATAGTATAGACCTTTCAATAATATGTGTGAGTATGTAGGTAACAACAACACATGTAGCAGATCTTTTGCACCTAACTCTACTACCCAATCCAAGAATTTATTTTTTGTTCTTCACTGTTGGTTGTTTATCTACTCCAATGCCCATGTGGGTTACAATATGTGGGGAGGACTACAGGGGCTCTCCATGTAAAGAATTAGTGAGTAGGCACGTGCGGTTCTTTTCCTTCCTGAATCAAAATTCGGACAAAATTTCCAGTATTCAGAGATTCGGATGTATCAGAATTACAACAGTTACAAATTTCAACAAATCCAAAATAATTTTTAATGAAACAACAAAATTAATTTGTTTCATTCGGATCTTTGAAACATCTGAATGATATGAATGATCCAAATTGATTCAATAGTAACTGGTTGCTGGAACTGCACTGCATCTAAGCACTACAAACCAAAAATGCTATTTAATATTCAAAGCAAACTTCCCCATCCATCCATGTTCCCATGCTTTTTTTTTGCTGCAAAATAATTTGTAAAAACACCCCCCTAGCATTTCTGTTTGTGGCCATCTTGAGTAAAGGCAGATGATTAATTTATCATTTACTTCCTGGAATCCACCTGCCCTTAGCTCATGCATTGGATGAGCTGAGAACCCTCCCACCCCTCCTGAAGACTCCTGGGATATATGACATCACTTACCTAGGCATGGAAACCAGGAAGTAACTGAAGAAATGTAAAACAAAGTTTAAAACAAGTGAATATTATATACTTTCCTATCTATTTACTAATGCTAGCAGCATAAGAATTAAAAATAGTCAATGTTGGTTGAGAGAGTGAAGTTCCACTTTAAGGAGCTGCTGGCCATCCGGCCGCACACCGCATCCTTAATAACCGCGATTCATCTGCTGTCAATGGGATCTCCAGCTGACAGCAAGGGGCTTCCAGATGCCACTCCCCTCCATGTGAATGGGTATGGGGTATATCAGGGGCGGACTGACAACTCATGGGGCCCCCGGGCAATAGGGGATCATGGGGCCCCTGTGCCCTTGCCCAAACTCAAAAAAGCCCATGAAAAAGGTACCAGGGGCATCGGGGCCCCCTACTGACCCTGGGCCCTCGGGCAGTGCCCGAGTTTCCAAATGGTCAGTCCGCCCCTGGGGTATATAGTATCCCTATTCATTCACCAAAAAAGTGTCAAAAATAAACATTAACTCAAACACAGTTATTGATAAGTCCTTTTTTAAAAAAAGCAAAAAAAAAATGTCCCTCTGAGTAATTAGTGTAAGATCACCTCAGAGCTGGGACACTTTTTTATTTTGTCCCACTTTTTTATCATATTTGATCTTGATTTCATTTTTATCATTATATTGACCCAAGGAATGATTAACCACTTGCCGCCCAGCCACTGTAGAAATACGGCGGCAGGGCGGCACTGGCAGGCAAAACCACATTTTACAACGTGTGTTTTGTAAACAAATAGGGGGCGCGCACGAGGCGCGCTGCCGCCCTATCTGTCCCGCCGATCACCGCCGCGGATATCAGTCGCCGGGTCACAGCCGGTACTTAGCGGTTGTTTCCCGGCGATCGGCGGTAAACAGTGACAGAGAGCACAGCTGCAGCAGCTGTGCTGTCTGTCACTTCCTTGTCAGCTCGAGGACGAGCTGATCGAGACAGAAGAGTTTCTCTCTCTCGATCAGCGGTGTCCTGTGCAGCACACACCCCCGGCCCCTAGTAAAACACTCCCCCTCACTCAGATAACCCTTCCCTGCAAAATAAAGTTAACCCCTTCTTCCCCAGTGCCATTAGTACAGTGTCAGTGTTTTTCTTTTTGCACTGATCACTGTATTAGTGTTTTTGGTGATGTCAGTGACCCCAAGTCAGTAGCCCCCAATGTCAGAATGTCCGCCGCAGTGCCGCCATAAGTCGCTGGTCGCTGCCATAAGTCACTGATCGCCGCCATAATTCACTGATCGCTGCCATTATTAGTATAAAAAAAAAACCTAAAAATCCCAGTATCTTTCCCGCCATTTGTAAACGCTATAACTTTCACGTAAACCAATTAATTTACACGTATTTTTTTTTTTTTTAGCAAAGACATGTCGCAGAATGCATTTTGGCAGAAATTTATGACTAAATTTGATTTTTGCATTTTTTTTTTACTGGACATGTTTTATAGCAAAAAGTCCAAAATATTGTATTTTTTGGTCCACATATACCCATGGTCACGCATGCCATGGGTATATGTGGAATTACTCTCAAAAATACATTCTGCTAATTCTCCCGAGTATGGGGATACCACATGTGAGAGACTTTTTGGCAGTCTAGCCAAGTACAGGGCCCCAAAATCCAATAAGCACTTTCAGGCTTTTAAAGGGCTTTATTTCCTAATTTTACACAAAGTTGTCAGTTAACTGATATATTACTCACACAAGCCATGGGTATATGTGGTGAACAAAAACAAACAAGGGCGCACTCCCATTGTGCATTAACGTGGTACACCATGTATTTATTGAAAAATTGTAGAAATATACTCACAAACCAAAAAGGTTAAAAACAGAACAGGTAATCCATAAGGGCAGTCCAATGGATTCAAACACCTATATGGGACAGGTCTACATTCTAGCTCTGAGGAAGGGGGTTCGTCTCCCGAAATGCGTTAACATATCCCATATAGGTGTTTGAATCCATTGGACTGCCCTTACGGATTACCTGTTCTGTTTTTAACCTTTTTGGTTTGTGAGTATATTTCTACTATTTTTCAATAAATACGTGGTGTACCACGTTAATGCACGATGGGAGTGTGTCCTTGTTTGTTTTTGTTCACCATTACCTAGATTTCCCGATCTCTGAAGGGCTGCACCTCAACGTTTTGGCATTCAGAATTTTCTTTAGTCTGCATGAAGATTTGAGCGCTGGTTTCGTTTTGTTCTTATGGGTATATGTGGAATTACACCCCAAAATACATTCTGCTACTTCTACTGAGTATGGGGATACCACATGTGTGAGACTTTTTGGGAGCCTAGCCACATACAGGAGCCTGAAATCCAATGACTACTTTGAAAGTCTGAAGGTGCGTAACTTCCTCATTTCACTTCCTCGCTACCTATCACAGTTTCGGAGGCCAAGAAATGATAGGATAGCACCAAACCCCTCCAAACATTTTTATTTATTTTTTTGTCATTTTTCAAAAACTTGTGGAAAAAAAATAAGTCTTCCATGGACTCAATATGCCTCTCAGCGGATAGCTTAGTGTGTCTGCTTTCTGAAAAGGGGTCATTTGGGGGTGTTTGTACTGTCCTGGTGTTTTAGCACCTCAAGAAATGTGAAAGGCAGTCAGAAAGTAAAAGCTGTGTAAATCCATTATCTATACCATAGTTTGTAGATGCTATAACTTTCACACAAAGCAAATCAATATAAATTTATTGGGGGTTTTTGCTTTGTTTTCTCTCTCTCTTTTCCCTTTCTTTTGCTGGGACAGTGCTTCCAGCATGCTAAACTTAACATTTTCATACCTGACCTAAAATCACATTACCAATTAATGTACCTCAGTGTAATTTCTCCACACCCACCATTCCAAAAATTTTCTCTAATGTCAATAATTCCATTTTCCGGTCTATCATGAATCTACGCATGATATTGACAATAGGTTCTTATGACCATAGTCACTCAACACCTCTTTATTTTTTGTCCTTTTAGATTCATATCCTCCTTTTAGTTCTTTAAGTTGTTGTTTGGGGTCCGCCCCCTCATTGTTCAACTTACATGCCAAGTTTTTTCTTCTTTTCTTGTCTGACTTACTGTCGTTATAAGGCTAGATGCTTCTAGCAAACCGTTGTATTGATACAACCCATGTTTTTGTCTATGTTTATGTTTTTCGATGCTCAATAAATCTTTATTGGAAAAAAAACTTATTGGGATTTTTTTTTACCAAAAACATGTAGCAGAATGCATTTTTTGTCTTTTTTTGTTTATAGCGCGAAAAATAAAAAGCGCACAGGTGATTAAATACCACTGAAAGAAAGCTCTATTTGTGTGAAAAAAAGGACGTAAATTTAATTTGGGTACAGCATTGCACGACTGCGCAATTACCAGTTGAAATAGTGCAGCGCCGAATAGCAAAAAGAGGCCTGGTCAGGAAGGGGGGGTAAATCCTCAGGATGGCAAGTGGTTAAATGTAATCTGTATACTTCATTCAATACATTTGATACTGTATTGCCAATTGCCTCCAACCACTGCACTTTTACTCATGACAGCAAAAAACTTTTAACAAAGTCAGCACATTTCTCTTGGCCAAAGGAGATACCAATAACCTTCTGATGAGGAAATATTAATATTAATCACACTCACAAACTGATTCTCTTTATCAAGGTACTTTATTCATCCATATTACTAATAGTTTGGGCTGAGGGTGATTGCTCTCTTTGTAAATGATTGCCTGCATTCAACAGAAAATTATCCTTGGAAGATAAGCAAATCAGTTCTGTACATTCCTAAATTCTCAAAAAGTTCAAGAACTAAATATATCCTTAATAATTGAAAGACGTTTTAACCCTTTCGATGCCAGGGCTGTATGTCGTACAGACCTGACAGCTGGAAGTTTGACACACACACATACTTCAGGAAGCTGCACTCATCAGGATTGTGTGTAAATCTGACAAGCCAACTTCTGGTTGTCAGATGAAAGCAGTCAGGCACCTCTGGCTCCCCATGTGACAAAAAAAGTTAAGTGAAAAAAAAGAAATTGTAAAATATTTAAGCTATACCCAAGCGTATAAAATCTCCTCCCCAAAAAATGTTTGAGGTCTGCCCAACCCCCACATATACGCATATACAGGGGCGGATTGACCATTTGGAAACTCGGGCACTGTCCGAGGGCCCGGGGTCAGTAGGGGGCCCCGCGAGATGCCCCTGGTACCTTTTTCATAGGCTTTTTTGAGTTTGGGCAAGGACACAGGGGCCCCATGATCCCCTATTGCCCGGGGGCCCCATGAGTTGTCAGTCTGCCCCTGCGCATATACAAATGTAAATGCACGCACCGGGGGGGCACCTATGCATGAAAACCTCAATTGTGATACATGTTACAGTGAAGGAAATAAGTATTTAATCCTCTGCTGATTTTGAATGTTTGCCCACTCACAATGAAATCTGTCTAAAAATCGAATGGTAGGTGTATTGTAACACTGAGAGACAGAATAGCAACAAAAAATTCAAAAGAAATGCATGTCTAATAAATTATGCACGGATTTGCATGTTCAAGAGGGAAATAAGTATTTGATCCCCTTCACAAAACATGACTTAGTACTTGGTGGCAAATCCCTTGTTGGCAATCACAGAGGTCAGACGTTTCCTGTAGTTGGCCACCAGGTTTGCACACATCTGAGGAGGGATTTTGGCCCACTCCTTTTGTCAGATCTTTTGTCAGATCCTCTCCAAGTCGTTAAGGTTTGGTGGATGACATTTGGTAACTCGAACTATCAGCTTCCTCCACAGATTTTCAATCGGATTAAGGTCTGGAGTCTGGCTAGGCCACTCCAGGACCTCAATGTGCTTCTTCTTGAGCCACTCCTTTGTTGCCTTGGCCGTGTGTTTTGGGTCATTGTCATGCTGGAACACCCATCCACGACCCATTTTCAATGCCCTGGCTGAGGGAAGAAGGTTCTCACCCAAGGTTTGATGGTACATTACCCCGTCCATCGTCCCTTTGATGTGATGCAGTTGTCCTGTCCCCTTAGCAGAAAAACACCCCCAAAGCAGAATGTTTCCACCACCATGTTTGACAGTTGGGATGGTGTTCTTGGGGTCATAGGCAGCATTCCTCCTCCTCCTCCAAACACGGCGAGTTGAGTTGAAGCCAAAGAGCTCAATTTTTGTCTCATCTAACCCCAACACTTTCAACCAGTCCTCCTCTGCATCATTCAGATGTTCAGTGGCAAACGTCTGCTGGGCCTGGGCATGTACTTTCTTGAGCAGAGGGACCTTGCGGGCACTGCATGATTTCAATCCTTGTTGGCGTAGTGTGCTACCAATCGTTTTCTTGGTGACTGTGGTCCCAGCTGCCTGGAGATCATTGACAAGATCCTCACGTGTAGTTCTGGGATGATTCCTCACTGTTCTCATGATCATTGATACTCCACGAGGTGAGATCTTGCATGGTGCACCAGACCTAGGGAGACTGACAGTTGTTTTGTGTTTCTTCCATTTGCGAATGATTGCACCAACTGTTGTCACCTTCTCACCAAGCTGCTTGGTGATAGTTTTATAGCCTAGTCCAGTCTTTTGTAGGTCTACAATATTGTCTCTGACATCTTTGGACAGCTCTTTGGTCTTTGCCATGGTGGAGAGTTTGGAATCTGATTGTTTGATTGCTCCTGTGGACAGGTGTCTTTTATACAGGTAACAAAAGGAGATTAGCAGCACTCCCTTTAAGAGACTGCTTCTAATCCTAGCTTGTTACCTGTATGAAAGACACCTGGTAGCCAGAAATCCTGCTGAATGATAGGGGATCAAATACTTATTTCCCTCATGAACATGCAAATCAGTGCATATTTGTTAGACATGCATTTCTTTTGAATTTTTTGTTGCTATTCTGTCTCTCAGTGTTACAATACACCTACCATTCGATTTTTAGTTTGATAATTTTCTTTGTGAGTGAGCAAATATTAAAAATCAGCAGGGGATCAAATACTTATTTCCTTCACTGTATATACAGTGCCTTGAAAAAGTATTCATACCCCTTGAAATTTTCCACATTTTGTCATGTTACAACCAAAAATGCAAATGTATTTTATTGGGTTTTAATGTTACACAGTTAATCTGGCTGAAAAAAGACAAATGTCCATCCAGTTCAACCAAAAAAAAAAAAAAGTTATAATCCTATGCCCACAGTTGATCTAGAGGAAGGCAAAAAAACCCCCAGCAAAGCATGATCCAACTTGCTCCTGCAGGGAAAAAAATTCCTTCTTGATCCCCCGAGAGGCAATCGGATATTCCCTGGATCAACTTTACCTATAAATGTTAGTATCCAGTTATATTCTGTGTATCTAAGAAAGAATCCAGGCCTCTTTTAAAGCAATCCACTGAGCTGGGCAGAACCAACTCTTGAGGGAGTCTATTCCACATTTTCACAGCTCTCACTGTGAAAGACTGTGATAGACCAACACAAAGTGGTACATAATTGTGAAGTGGAAGGAAAATGATAAATGGTTTTCAAAATTTTTTTACAAATATCTGAAAAGTGTGGCGTAAATTACATTTCCGTTTTTGGCTGTAACATGACAAAATGTAGAAAATGTCAAGGGGTATGAATACTTTTTCAAGGCACTATATCAGTGTGCACGCCAGAGTGAGGGCAATATTTTTAGCACAAGACCTCCTCTGTAACGCTAAATTGATGACCTAGAAGGGGCTTTTAAGTTGCCGCCTATAGAAAATATAGGGTACTGAAGTTTGTCACCATTTCACAGGCGCACACAAATTTAAGGTTTTACATGTTGGGTATCTATTTACTTGGAGCAACCACATCTTTTATATTTTACCCAAAAATTTTGTAATTTATTGTGTTTGTGTGCCCTAAAATTAACTTTATTGTATTGTTTTACTGAAATTTTGCATTTCCTAGACCTTTGCGGTAATATCATGTGACATATAAAATTGGAACTACTACTATTTTATTCTCTAGGGTGTCTACTTTCAGAAAATATATCATGTTTTGGAAGTTTATGCAATCTTCAGGCCTAAAATTATTTTTTATACATATATGCAAAAACCAAAAAAAAGTCCGGACAGCGAAAGGGTTAAAGGCATAGTTCTCCACATGCCAAAAAACTGCCTATGTGGATAAGGAGCACCTGTAGTACAAATAAAATGTGCAGTTTTGACCAAAGTTGAATAATGCCCCTGCTATACTGTAGGTGTAGGCTATTTACATATCTCATGAAGCCTGACTGAAAAACTCCCAGAGATCGTATCATTATGTTTTGCTTTGTTGCTAGGATGTTGCTAAGATACTCCCCCGTTGTAAATGTTCACCTCCACCATCACAGTGTTATCCCTGAACCAGCCACATGACACGTGGCATAACGCGTAGGACGGAAGCTTGTGACTTCTTTTATGGTACTTGCAGGAGCTGCCATCTGTATTCCTCCCCCTTTTTTCCTTAAATGCTTGTATTAGGTTTTGTGAGCCTTGTATCTATGTGAATGGCATTTGTTTATACATTTTTATGGTAAATTTTGTGACACTGGTAAATTTATGGTAAATTATGGTAAAATTATGGTACATTTTTGTGACACTGACATCACCAGAGATGTTATTACAGTGATCAGTGATAATACTATACACTATCCACAGGGATAGTATATAGTATAATCACTGATCACTGTATTAATATCTCTGGTGATGTCAGTGGCAGTTAGTCAGTTCCCCCCAGTGTTAGTGTCAGATTGCCCTCCACACTATCACATTCCCGATATAAGTCGCCGTTCACCGCCATTAGTAGTGTAAAAAAAATTCCAGTAAATATACTATATTTTATAGGCGCTAGAACTTTCACGCAAACCAACTAATATACACTTATTGGGATTTTTTTTAATCAAAATCATGTAGCAGAATACATTTTGGCCAGATTTTTAAAAAAATATTGTTCTTTTTTCAAAAATTATTTTTTTTGGTTTATATCGCAAAAATGAAAAACCCAATGGTGATCAAATACCACCAAAAGAAAGCGGTATTTGTGTGAAGAAAAAGATATACATTTTGTTTGGGTACAGTGTTGCATGACCATTCATTTACCAGTTAACATGTTGCAGTGTGGTATAATAAAAAATTGCCTAGTAATGAAGTGGGTAAAATCTTCTGGAGCTCAAGTGGTTTAAATTAAGCTAACAAGCTACTATAGTACTATGCAAAATATTTAGGCACTTGTGGAATAATGCTGGAAAGCTTTACAAATGCCATGAATAGGTTTTAGAAATCAATAAAAGTTCTAGATGAAATAAATAACAAAAGTGCAGGAAATGAACATCTGAAGTGGCTATGCTTTGCCTTTCTCTCTGCACAGGCCACATGTAACACAGTGATAATGACGTGGCGAATTTACTAGATTAATATCTGGGTTTTCAAAGGCATGTGGTGCACAAAATTGGATTTATATCCTACAAAGCTGTTGCTAAGACTGTTTCAATTAAGTTTTTTGCTCCTGGATTTTAGTTGTAATTGCCTCTGCAACTAATCCTAGACTGTTCTATGAAATTAAGATTTGGGAATTGAAAGGGGCCACACATTTTGCTGTAGAATTCCCTTGTTTTTGTTGCAGATATTTTTTTGTTTAATTTGACTATGTATTTGGGGTTTTGTCAATACTGCAGAAAGATACAACCAATCATATGTCACCCTCCTAATGGAACTGATGATGTATTTTATCAGCAGGGGGCTAGTTGTAACTTCATTTGTCAAAACTCCTGCAGACTTTCAGCCATGCACTATTTTCCAGCCCTTCAATTGACAAATTGCTTTCTGTTAGAGCCATATATAATATATATTCACTAACCACTCTACAGAAAGTACTGTTATTGTTATGCACCACAGCCCTGTGTTTTCGGTGTAGGTAGGTTGTTTGGCTTTATTTCCACCTCAGAGATATAGCTTTTTGGAGGTAGCTCTTCCATGACCAAAACTTCTCTGGAGTGCAGATGGGTATACCAGGGTCTTACTGATTTCTGCCTGTTTTCAGGTGATATCAGTGTTAAATATATTCTGATTTACAAGGGAAATAAGCTTGATAGATTTTTAGAATCAGTTTCAGGTCCTCCGTCTAACCTGTGCTATTTGTGCTTTTACAGAAGAGCTTGGAAACTATTCAAATAGTACTATGGCGTTAAAAAAACCCTTTACACTCACCTCAATCAGATGCTGCATCTGTCCTCTACCGACACTGCTGATCGCTCAGTTCTCTCCCTCCGCTCTGAGCAGAGAGCCGTGACAGTCAGCCAGTCTTCGGCTCTGCTCTGCCCCCTCCAGCACTCACTGGAGCGCTGGGCTGTGGAGGGGACTGTAGGGGATGGCTCAGGCTCCTGGCAGATTGCTGAGAGGCTGAGGCATGTGCCAGTCCATGGTTCTGGGTGGATCCTGACCATATAGTCAGGATCTTTTTAGAGCCTGAACCGACTCTGTGATGTCAACTGACAGCGGGCTTTAACCCACTGTTGGCTGAAAACGAGTCACACACATGCAGAACAAACTGCACTTCTGTGATCCAGAGAAGTATAGCCAATTGAGCTTTGGCTATACTTCTTCCTTAAATGATAAATTCACTTTTTGGACAAAAATAATAAATGCACATTTTTTTGCAGGTAAAAATGTGCATTTATTATTTGTGCCCAAAGGAGCCTGGAAAGCAATGCACCAGCAATAAGTAGGTTGCTGATGCCATGCAGGTCTCCTGCAGACCTGTCAGAATATCTGCTTGCCATATGGGATGTACGAGTAAGCAGATATTCTGACAGGAAGCTTCAATGAATTACCACGGCGGTAGTTCATTGAAAACTACAAGCCCACAGCCACTAAGGCTGTCAGGACTTGCAGTTTATTCAGTTTAGTCCATGAATGAATGCGGTTTTCAAATCTGGCAGATAGTACGGGGAAACTTCTCCCCGTATTATCTGTCAGAGGGAGGGGGTGGTGGGCGAAGCTGCAGCTATGGGATCATTTGACATGTTCCACCCTAAAAATGTGTGGAACATGTAATATGTTCCCAAAAGTGAACTTATCCTTTAAGGAAGAGATTGGAATAGTAGTGACATTGTGGCCAAATGTGTTGCAAAGTTCAGGGTGATAGCTACTGTGATAGTGCTTTGGGACCCCATGCAAGGCAGACAAAAATCAGTGCATTCAGCATCAAAAGAAAAAAGCTTAACCTCAGCAACAACTACAAAAAAAGGTCCATTTAACTTTAGGACAAATGAAACATAACAATGTATCAGCCACATAATGGATTTACCCACAGGCAGGACGGTCCAGAATGAGACGATATCAGTAACTTCCAGCAGACGTGCAGCACTCAGACAGGTGTATCTTCTCCAAACTCCTGCTATTCCAAACCTGCACTAAGAGCTTCCGGTCTTTGCTACTTCCTAGAGGTAGGCATAACCTTTTCAGAAACCAGAGTTCCCATAATCAGGGGTAGAAGTTCTTTCCCACCCGAATATCTTTCTGAACCTCCAAAATTCCAGGTCTCAAATAGGAAAAGATTAACATGGAGAGAACTGTAAATCGCTCCTCTCTTTTCTGATTGAACTGTCCTTGAATCTCTCACCCTGCATGGCTGAGAACCCTTGGGTACACCAAAACCACCCCCCGAAGGGACCACAACCCAAATATGGGCGAAACATAGCACCTATCCAAAACCCATCCTCAGCATCTTGTACAATGTCCATGGCCATATTTGATCATTCAATATGGAAAGATTGGCAAGTCCCCCCAGACGACGTGCGTGCGCAAGAAACGTGTAGGAGGAGCCAGCAACGCCGTGACGTTACGCCGCCGGAACATCGTGGAGCTCCAGCGGCCATCTTAAACACTGGACGGTTAGTCCATGTTGCTGCTTGTTTTATTTATCTATTTCATTCGCTAAAGAATCTTTGTTTACCACAATAAAGTAATATACCTACTACACTATGGAGATGTCTCTGCTTTGACTCCCTTGGGGAGTATTAATCCACAGTCATCCACTTGACCACTGGAGAGGGAGCCTTCACAACCTCTATAGAGCAGTCCCTAGGCTATCACCTGAGGGGAACTCTGGACCACCCTGATGTCCTATTAATAGCATCCAGGACCATTGAAGGGAATATACAGGATTCCAGACACCACCCAGACCGGCAGATGACATCAGGAGAAATATATAAACGCTCATTAAATTGTGCGTTCTGGTGAGTGTGCATTCTTTCCGCACTTTATCTCACAGCACCTTACCACCAGGAGGATACAGTTACATGAAAGCACCTGAAGTCACTTCAAGTCACCATATGAACTGTTCACTTAATGATTTATATTCATGATGTGTTTTCTTCTAGCGCTGCACTTTTGATTTACATCATATTTGATCATTGTCATGACCATATTTGGGCAGTGATGTCACTGATATCCCCACCCTTTGCTTACATGGCCAGAGATTTCCAGTGAAGTCGGTGATTGCTAGGGATGCCGCAGGTATCTGCACCAGCTGCTTTGTTAGGAACCTTTGACCGTGGGAAGTGGAATACCACTTTTATATATGATGCTTGGCTCCTGCTGGACAGGGGGCCACACAGGCAAAAGTTTGGACTGAACCGGTGGCTCATCCTTACATGGCATTTGGGTCAGGCATCCTTTCTTGAGTGCAGCCGGGAGACTGGTATCATTGTTGCACAACACACTACTTGTCTAAAAATGATGAAAGGTTAGCCACTTGCCCTCCAGAGGATTTATCCCCCTTCCTGACCAGGCCATTTTTTGTGATATGGTGCTGCATGACTTTAACTGACAATTGCGCGATCATGCAACGCTGTACATAAATTACATTTATGCAATTTTTTTTCCCACAAATAGAGCTTTCTTTCGGTGGTATTTGATCACCTGTGCATTTTTTTATGCTGTGCAGAGAGATACAAAACAGCATGTCCATGCTGACAGGAGAGAAACTTGTGTTGTTTACACACAGTTCTCTCCCCTGTCAGCGTTCCCCGACAATTTCCGAGTGCCAGCCAGGAATCACTAGCCGGGACCCAGAGATTGAATTCTCGAGCCGCCAGTAGCGGCGCAGGTAGGGCGGCATGGATACCCCTACCCGTCAATGCAAATCACGAATATATACGTGATTTTGCGCAGCCCAGCCGCCCTGTAGCAGTACTTCTACTATAGGTTGGAGTGAAAGCGGTTAACACTTCTGGACCTGTGCCTTGAAGGTGACAAGAATGTTCAAAAGTATTCTTCTCCCTCAGCCTAAGCAGCTGCACAACAGACTACCTTCCATGCTGCCTACTGTGTAGCTACATAGTTATTTGCTGGAATCTCAGCAGTATCTGGGCCTAGGGTGGAGACAACAGAAAAGGAATAGAGGGAACTTTCAGCTGCACCCATGACCTCCCTGATGGTGACTTTACAAGCTGTTAATATACCCCATGCTACACCTTCCCCAGCACTCAGGTGAGTGACCAAGTGTCCAGTGAAGAAATGTACTGTAGCGCTACTCCCGCAAGAGCCGCTGGTAATTGGACCTATTTTCAGCACCCACAGCCAGGCACACAGTATTCTCTGCACTCTTCCACAGGCTCAATAATTGGTCTAGGGGTTTTGTTTTTGGTGTTTTATTGGGGAACAATGAATGCGTATGGGGATACCCTGCCTTGAAGAAACATGAACAAGTTGGGGACTGCTAATGTTCTGGCTACATTTGTCCACTTCGTTACAAGAAGCAACAAAAATAACTTGTACTCCTTCCGCGGTATCTGTACAAAACCCAAACGATATTGCACCTCTGCTTGGCTGTACTGGCAGACTTCAGTATGCACTTTACTGTAGCAACAAGTCTCATAGAATCTCTGTGCTGCCTGTGATCTTGTCTTCTTTTCAGACCTAAAGCACACTGAACAATCACTCTTGCAGCACTGCAGTTTTGTGCTCACTCAGAAACAGGATAGTCAGTTGCTTCTTCCAATATCCACCAGGCTGTATACTTGTGAGGGAGATACAGGCTAGACAAGTGCAGAACAAAAAATCTTGTTTTGTTAAGTTACTAATTTAGTTGTTGCATTCGTAACTAATCAATCTGAATTCATTGTGAAGAATAGCTGGTTCTATTCTATTCTAAATTAAAATTTCAGACGACAGCTATATTCTATTCTATTTGAATTTTGAAAGACAGCTATATTCTATTATATTCTATTCTAGTCTATTCTAATATATTTTTTTCTATTCTCTTCTATTGTATGCTTTTCTACTCTATTTTGTTTCACTCTATTCTATTCTGTTTTACTCTGTTCTATTCTGTTTTATTCTATTATTTTCAAAATTCTAATTTCGCAAGGCAGATATATTCTATTCAAAATTTGAATTTTGGAAAAGGGCTATATTCTTCTATTTTATTCTATTCTTTTGTTTTCTATTCTTTTTTTATTTCATTCTATTCTTTTCTATTCAATTCCTTTATTTTTTATTTATTCTAATCTACTCTTTTACTTTTTATTATATTCTTTTCTATTCTTTTTTTTCCATTATTTTCTTTTCTATTCTATTTTATTCTAATCTAATCTTTCCAAATTCAAAGTTCAAAACACGGTTGTAGTCTATTTTATTCTATTCGAAATTCAAAAATAAAATTTTGAAAGATGGCCTTATTCTTCTGTTTTATTCTATTCCACTCTATTCTAATCTGTTCTATTTGTTTTCTATTCTATCCTATTCTTTTATTATTTATTCTATTTTTTATTATCTAATCTATTCTTTTATTTTCTATTGTATTTTATTCTATTGTTTTCAAAATCTGAATTTCGGAAGACGGCTATATTCTAACACTAATACACACAGGGGTTGATTTACTAAAACTGGAGAGTGCAAAATGTACTTCAGCTCTGCATAGAAAACAATCAGCTTATATTTTTTTCTGTCAAAGCCTAATTGAACAAATTAGAAACTGATTGGTTACCATGCACAGCTGCACCAGATTTTGCACTCTCCAGTTTTAGTAAATCAATCCCACAGTCTTTGAAGGAAATCAACAATAATCAGCAATATGTTTACATTTTGAATTTGTTTTGGAATTCAATTTTGTTTTTGAATTTGTTTCGAATTTGATTCAAATTGGGATATTTTGTTATTTTGGACAAAATTTTGTTTCGTTATTTCAGATTCATGTAAATTCGTTACTATTGTAATTCAGAAATTTGGATACATACAAATCTCTGAATAACAAAAATTTTGTCTAAATTACGATTCGGAAAGAAATGAACCGCACATGTCTAACACAGACTCACTCAGCTTCCAGGACAACTTGGGCTCTCTCCTATAGATTCCTTTACAGCTTTCCTCCTGTGAACTATCTCCTAAACTCCTGAATTCCTGGGAACTCTACTTCTTCAGGTTCTCCAGCTAAGCCTAGCTGAGACCCGCTTTTCCTCTTGCTAGCTCTTTCCCTGGCTTCTGCCCAGGAGGGCAAGTCCCCTCTTCAAAGGGTCTCTTCCTGGCTGGACCCTGGAATGCTTCCTTATACCAGCATGCTGCAGACTCCCCTTGCTGCTCAGGCTTCTATTCTTTTCGAAATTTGAATTTTGGAAGATGGCTATACTATCTCTGTTTTATTCTTAAGACTACTTAAGGGTTCTTCTATACTTTTCAAATGCTGCAGACTCCCCTTGCTACTCAAGCTCAGACTACTTAAGGGTTCTCCCATCTTCTGGGCAACACCACCGAGAAATTGGTGGAAGTCCCATAAATATGCAAGCTGCAACCTCTGCCCTCCCACCCACTATGTTCTGGAAGGCCCCAGATAGTTCCAGAACACAGGGTGAAGTATCAGAACAGCACCCTGTGAAACCCTAAGCAGCCCTAACCAATCAACTCCTGCTCCTCTGACTACAGAGGAGCCAACTAAACATACCTAATAACTAGAAAACTAGGAGGGTGCTATAGTACTATGTAGTGGCGGACTGACAACTCATGGGGCCCCCGGGCAATAGGGGATCATGGGGCCCTTGTGTCCTCACCCACACTCAAACCACACCCAAAAAAGCCTATGAAAAGGTACTAGGGGCATCTCATGGGGCCCCCTACTGACCCCAGGCCCTCGGGCACTGCCCGAGTTCCCAAATGGTCAGTCCGCCCCTGGTACTATGCCTGCTTGTACCTGCTGCTCTAGGTGTCTGTAGTGCTGTGTACTTTGCTGCTTAACGTGTGATCCATGACTGGCATACATTTTCCATCATGTGCTGGTAAAGGGCAGGAAAAGCCTTACTAAAAAAAATAGTGGTGACGGGAAATACTTTGGTTACAGGCAGTGGCAGACATCAGTTAGTGGCAAGCGGGATTGTCTACCAGATGACAGGGAAGTAGATGTGGTGCCAAAGCTTTGCTAGGTGGCCATTTAGCTTCTAAATGTGGTGGTGGCTGGGGCAAGGAGCTTAGTGCATTCTAATTACTGGATGGCAAAGGTTATGAGGGGGAGAGTATAGGAGGGCAGAAAAGCAGTAGAGTTGCACAGTGCTTACCTCCATCCTTGAGCCTCTGACACCTCTTTACTACCAGGTGACTGTCTCCTACTGGCAGAATGCACATGCAGTGCTAGAGACTGAGAGCAGACTTCATGGACTAGAAGAAAAGGGACAGAGGACATAGTAAACTTATGAATACCCTGTACCCTACTGCTTTTGTTCTGTTTTCTTTGCAGCATGTGGTAAACTCACTAATCTATTGAAAGGGTAGTTATTAGACCATAGGATCCTTCTGATCCTTCCAATATTTATAGTCCTAGACTGTGTGGGATACAGTAAAATATGTATGTTGAGGTATGAATAATAATTGCTCCTTTAGTAAAAAGAAACATGAATCTGAATAATGTATTCTCACTTAAAGCAGGGCTATTAGCAATTAATTGACTCCAAAGTGCTAGTGCTTCTGTAAAAGCATTACCCCCTGTAATGTGTTACATTTCTGGGAAGGAAAGGTTTTATTCTCCTGTTCTTTCTCTAAGGTTTTTTGGGATGCAAGCCACCATTAATACTCTATTTAACCCAGGAATTGGGTGGTTGCTCCTCATTCCCACTAGCAGATTGTGTTGTTACCATGGAAACTGACAATACTCTAATTTCAGCATCCATGGGGAAAATAATAAAAATTACATTAGCATGGCACTATTCTCTTGTATACCATGGCCAATTATCTAAGTCTAAGTTTCTCCCAGTCTGTTTGCTGTGGTTTATATAATTTTATCTCTCCAACTTGTTTTATTAAAACATAAACCTAATTCCCCTTACTTAGGTATTAATATTTTATGAATGTTTTACATTGCACAAACATGAACCACCTATCTCATTTCATTGAAAAACCTGGAAAGAATTGATTACAATTCTTTACATATTTTAAGAGAGGACATTTAAAGGGAGTAAAATTAAAGTGATATTAAAGGTTCACGGTTTATTTTTCTAAAGGAACATTATACTCACCTATTCTGTACAATGTGGCTTAGTGGTTAGCACATCTGCCTTGCAGTAAATGGGTCATGGGTTTTATTCCTGACCATGGCGCCTCCTGCATGGAGGTTGCATGTTCTCCCTGTGCTTGTGTTGGTTTCCTCCCACACTCCAAAGACATGCTGATAGGTTAATTGGTTCCTGTCTAAATTGTCCTAGTTTCATCCCTGGCCGTGCAGGATTTCCTGCATAATAGGGGTTGGGGAAAGACCTGGCAACCTACCCTGTAAAACAATTGCTAAGAGAATTCATGGAAATAGTCGCTTACGAGTGACGGTCCATGCAATCGCCAAGCGTTGGATACGACTGAATGGATAGATATTCTGTACAATTGCTTTGCACAGAGCAGCCCCAATCCTTTTCTTCTTGAGTTCCCACCAGTGCTTTTGGTTCTTCCCCCCTTTGAGTGTCCCCCCAAGTAAACCACTTGCTTAGGGGGGTGCTCATGTGGGCTTGATCCCGAGCCACACTGTGTGCATCTACTAAAACACATAGTATGGCTTGGCCCTCGATCCACCATCACTGGACTTGATTAACAGCGGTGGGTGCTCTCCCACAGTGCAGTGAGGTGGGAGAGAGAGAACAGCGACACTGCCCTTGTGCACAGCGCTGGCCCGAGATTGGACCCAGGTAAGTATTTAGAGGGGGCTGGGGGGGGGGGGGGGGGAGCTGCACCTAAAAGGTTTTTTTACCCTAATACAGTGAATGCATTAAGGTAAAATACCTTTAGCCTTTAGAACCACTTTAATTTCTGTCATTGAATCCTAAAGAACCTAACACTTCTGCCTGTGAAATCTACAGTACCTCATCTCACATCACAGTAGAACTGGTAGTCTGATATCTTGATAGTTGAGGAAACAATGTAAACAATAAATAGCTTTTCATTTGTGAACAGCTTGCTTACTATTCTGATCTGTGATTGGCCCTCAGCTATCACATGGTACATGGCTACCTGTACGATGTGATTAGTTGTAGCCAATCACAGATCACAACCATAAGCAAGCTGTTCATGAATGGGAAACCCATTTATGACAGCCTAAACTATTGCTTATACAGTGATCATCATTGTATAAATAGTAACAGCGTAAGAAAAAAATCCCTGATCACCCCACTTCGAGTAGTACAGTGCTACTATGATTACACTGAACTGCTCTGATGACAGTATGTTAAAAATAAAAAAATAGTAAAAAAAGAAAACCATTAAAAAAGGAAAGAAAAAGTTTTCAAAATAGAATAAAAATGATATATGTATTTATTTATTTACATGCTGCCATCAGTCAGTAACCCCGATCATCGCCACACCAGTCATATGATGATGCTATACTGCACTGGTGACAGTATGTAAAAAATAATTGTGAAAAAAAAAACAAATCTTATTTATTTTCTTAGTTTTCCATAAAATTGTGACAAAAAATTACAACTTGGAAAAACTCACTACTAAAACTAAAACTCTTACTAAATACCTCAGACTGTCTACTTTCCAAAAAGGGGTCATCTGGGTGGTATTTGTACTGTCCTGGCATTTTAGGGGCCTCAAGAAATGAGATAGGCCGTCAATACATCAGCATTTATCAATTTTCAAACATACAGGCTCACCTCAGTTTACGAATTTAATTTGTTCTGCGGGACCTCTCGTATTGCAAAAAATTCCTAAACCGAAACGCGGTTTCCCATAGGAATGCATTGAAAACCAATTAATCCATTCCGGAGGTCAGAAAAAAGCCTTTTATATGTTCAAAACTCTTTATAAAGTGCACTTTAAAGGCATAACAGGGACATGGTTAAAAAAAAATTTGTAAATGCATTAAAAACCAATTAATCCGTTCCAGAGGTCAGAAAAAAGTAAAAAAAAGTCTTATCTGTTCAAAACTCTTTATAAAGTGCACTTTAAAGGCCTAGTATTATACAGGGACATGATTAAAAACAATTTGTAAATGCATTGAAAACCAATTAATTCATTCGTATTGCAAAAAAAATTTGTAAACCGAGGCATTATTTTCATTCGTAAACCAAAAATTACGTCAACTGATGCGTTCGTAAACCAATGTACGCCTGTGTATATATATATATATATATATATATATATATATATATATATACACACATACATATATATATATATACACACATACATACATACACACATACACACACATACACCATATGTGACAAACAGCCCCTGTCAGTTGTGGATGGACCATCTTGCTCCTCACCCATGGTATAATTTGTCTTTCCCTGGGTTAATTCGTTGTGATGCAGAGAAAGGAGACAAGCAGGCTGTGAGAGCAACATGTCTGCAGGACTAAAGCTGACCCAGTGAGGTCTATTTACTAGCCAGGGGGCTTAACAGCTGTTTGCTGAACCTTTGTTTTCGACTGTTATCTTTACCCCTGCATGGGCAATCTGTCTTATATTGGACTTTTGCTTTATTCTTGCCTTTGAATAAACGTGGGCAGGAAGCCCTTAAACTTACATGCAGCTCAGTTGACCTCCTGCAAGCTCCACTTGAAGCTGAGCCCCACACATAATTTGTAGACACTATAACGTTCACACAAACCAATTAATATACACTTATTATTTAAAACTTTTTATTTATTTGATAAAAAAAAAATAAAAACCCAGTGATGATGCCACCAAAAGAAGGCTCTATTTGTGTGAAAAATGATCTAAATTTAATTTGGATATTATTTTACAACTGCCAGTTAAATTAGCGCAGTGTCGAACAGCTAAAAATGACCAAGTCATGAAAAGACTACAGTACCTTCCGAAGTGGTAAACATGCTTGGGACAAAAACAAGAAAACAAACAAAATCAATAAATGAAAAAGGGATAGACTTGATGAACCTCTTGGTCTTTTTTGCCAGCACTCTTCTATGCTTCTATGTTGCTTTTTAATATCAAGCCCTGGACATTTCAAACATTTTCCTTTCTTTAAATAATTTCTTGTACCTTAAAGACAACTTCATAGCACTTTTTCATGTAGTTATTGATCTAAAGTACTCCTAAACTCAATCTTTTAAACAGCTGTTTACTAATGTAATACTTCTTTCTAGGACAGAATATTACATACAGTATAACTAACTACAGTTATCAAATGAAGCACCTTGTTTTCTACAGGTTCCACATGATGCTGTTGACTGACATCTCATCAGCTGATCATATACAGCATAATTACATACCACAATTTTCTTGCATGGAAAGTTATCCTACCCAACTACATCATATGTAGGTCTACTGTGAATACAATTTTGGACTAGCCAGTATTTACTGCGGGGGCTATGCAGAATGTTATGTTCAGGCCAGGGGTGGACTGACAACTCATGGGGCCCCCAGGCAATAGGGGATCATGGGGCCCCTGTGTCCTTGCCCAAACTCAAAAAAGGTACCAGGGGCATCTCATGGGGACCCCTACTAACCCCGGGCCCTCGGGCAGTGCCCGAGTTTCCAAATGGTCAGTCCGCCCCTGGTTCAGGCTCCACTGGAATCGGCAGTGGTGAATTATGAGACAGGGAAACCCAGGAAGAGTCTGAGTTGGTTTGTGCTGCACTTTTATTCAGCAAGGCACCCTCAATTAATAGGGCATACTACGCACCAATATTTCATCCAGACCCACATTTCTGTACATCCTCAGTTACACCAACATCTGTGTCATGTAGACAATTTTATTGGAAGAGAAGGAGGATGGTGTGCTTATTTTATGGTGGGCATTATTATTATTATACAGGATTTATGTAGAGCCAACAGTTTGCACAGCACTCTATAAAATGAAGGTAGACATTACAATTACAATACAATTTGGTACAAAAGGAAACAGAGAGCCCTGCTCATTAGAGCTTACAATCTAAACGGCATAATTCTATTCCCTGTTTTGGGATGAAAACACAGTGATGTTGGTGAACTGAAACTCCAGCATTGCCAGCCCTCCTAGCTGATCTACAGGACCCCCTTTTCCCTACCCTTCTCTGTCCCATTCTAAATGGATATATTGATTTATTTTGCATCAAAATGCTGCTGAAAATCCAGAAATATATATATATATATATATATATATATATATATACATATATATACACATACACACACACATACATACATATACACATATATATATATATATACACATACACACACACACACACACACACACACACACATACACAGAGTATATATATATTGTAACGGGGTTAGCTCGGCAGTGGGTGTGTGTGACCCCCTGGATGGGTATACAACACAAAAAGACAGGCACAGCACAACAGTGGAGGTGAAAAAACAAGAAGGTGCAGTTTATTTACACTATGTACAAAAAGATGCCAAACCAAAAAGAAACATCAAATTAAATCCTGGCCAACTTGGCTACTTATTGTACCAACAGTTTTCCCTAGCTACCCACTAGGTACAGCCTGCTGCTATACCTAGTTGCTAGTACTTGGAGGCTAGCCACACAGGCTTTTGTCTCCCTGCACACAGATAAGATGTTTGCTCCCCAGTCAGTTCAGACATAGATCTGGTTCCAGGTTGGAGCAACTCCCTAAGCAAGCTGGGAGGTTTTATAATGGCCTTAATGAGCCCACTACCTTCAGCTGGGCTCATTACCTCAGTGCTGAAGGACTCAGCACTTCCCCCTAGTGGAACAAATCCCCATAAAGCCTGAACCTTGGACAAATGTATCGTCCATCCAGGACGCAACCAGGGGGTTTCACCTGCTTACTGTCACAATATATAATATAGGGAGAGAGAGAAAGAGAGAGAACCAGAGAGAGAACAAATGAGAGAGAGAGAACAAGAGAGAGAGGGAGAACGAGAGAGAGAGAGAGAGAGAGAGAAACAAGAGAAACATCATATACCATATATACCAGGGCTTGACCAATTTGCTTTGAATCAAGAAGCCAGCTAAAAAAGTTAGAACCCAGTTTTTTTTTTATCATTGCATGGGTTGTCAGCACCCAGGGCAAGGCAACATTTGGGCGACAAGCTTCACGCAATGTGATTTGCCGCGAGACAATCACAGCAAAACCGCACCACATTTTAAGCACCACTGAAAATAACGGCACCTGAACCTGCATTCTGCAATCACAGCGATTCTGCCCTGATCCCAAAATGCCCAGGTGTGAATGGAGCTGCCCTGGTTCACAGATTTGCATGACAGGTAGATATTGTGTGTTCCTATTGAGATGGTTCACACAGATGCAATCCACATGCATTGTGTTTTGAGTGCCATTACGAAAAGGGGTCTTGTCCGAGTTTGTAACAAGTGATTGAGTAGAGTGACATGCAGAGATAAGTGTTCAAATAGGATTGTTGCTGACAGGAGTTTTTGCATTGAAGTCAAATGGGAGACGTTTTTTGCATTAAAGTCAATGGGAGACGTTTTTGCATTGAAGTCAATAGGGGGTGTTTTTGCCTTCAAGTCAATGGGATGCAATTTTTTATTGAAGTTAATATGGGGCATGTTTGCATTGAAGTCAGTGGGACGTGATTTTGCATTGAAGTCAGTGGGAGGCAGTGTGTGAACCCAGGTGCCAGGATGCAATTTCTAGTCGCCATGGTGACCTGGCACCTGGAATTTGTTCAGCCCTGATAAATACCATTTTGATATAATTATGAAAGAGCACCTATTCACTCAAAAATCCAGAATTGCTGGATTACATGACTAGACCAGACTGAAGTGAAAATAAGTAGGTACGCAGATTTTTTTTTTTATGCAGCGAATACAGGATAGGCAGGAGGAAGAGAGTGGGAAAGCTTTTAAGAATAGAGTAAAGTTTTCCTTCCACTTTAAAGTAGGAGGAAAATCAAACTCAGTCCACTGTTCCCATACCTTTTCAAAGAACACAAAATTTATTTTATGCCTTCTAGTGGAACAAAATTGAGTTTATGCTCAGCAGACTTCAGCATTACAAAAATGTTATATCAGTAGATTATAGCTCCTTCCTAGTTAGCTATAGTTAGCAGCCCAGTTGTAATAGTCAGAGGGGTCAAATTTAAGCTGGAAGGCTCTGCAGACTCAACCCTCTAAGACTTCCCCCTGCCTAAAACTTTGGAGAAAGTTCTAGAAGCAGTGGGTAGATATAAAAAGTGGCTGATCTGCATATTCAATGGGCTCTGACCATTAGGAGCTAGATCCTAACAGTTAAACAAGGGCTGAATAGCAGCCTAGGTGTATTAGTCAGAGGGATCAAATTTCAGCTGGAAGGCTCTGTAGACTCAGCCGCCTGAGACTTCCCCCTACCTAGAACTTTGGAGAAAGTTATAGAAGCACTGGGTAGATGTAAGGAGTGGCTGATCTGTATATTCAAGGGGTTCTGACCAATCCCCAACAGGAGGCTTGGCAAGGAGTCAGAAGGGCCCTTAAATATGAGTGAGCCTGTCCAGTGTAAGGAGAGTGGAGAGTCGGGTGGAAGAAGGAGAGAGGGAGATGTAAGGCTGTGAGGAAGAAGGCTGCACGGAAGCCCAATTGGATGGGGACCACCTGCAGACCTGGAAAGGGAGAAAGCTTGAAACTCACTGGCCCCCGGAGAGAAGATCACCTGTATGGCATGGAAGGAGCAGCCCAGTTGATAGGCCTGGTCCCAATCCGTGGGCAGATTGGGGAAGGAGCACTCTGGTGGGAAACCAGATTAGCCCCCTACCAGTGACTGTTCATCTCTTTAAAGGGACAGGAACTGGATCCCCTGTTCATGGATACCTCCAGATTGTTGGGTGAAGAGGAGAAGGTTATGTAGGGTTTTGGGTGGTACACTAAGGAGATGCTGGCTAACTCTCCAACAAAGGCTGTGCTGCAGAGAAGCTTGTAAATAGTTTCAGGAAGTTGTCCTCAGTTTGTAAGTACCCTTGAGCATCCTGTACACCCCTAACCCTATCCCTGTTCAAATCTCCTAAATAAAACAACAAAACCAAAGCTCAAGAACTGATTTTCTGACTCTGGGTGCAAGCCTGTGTGAAGATGTGTGATGCCTGGCTGTGCAAAACTATAGGGGACACAATTCAGCAGCAACTCCTAAGGGGGTAGTGCTACAAGATCATGGGCTCAATTTACTAAGATGCATTCATTAATAAAACACTTTTCCACAGTTTTAAACAGTTTAAATCAGTTAACTAAATTTCAGGTGTATCAAAACAAAAAGGGTTCAGAGTCTAATAGTTAATTTTATTTAAAGGAAATCTCTGGTCATAGCATACACTTGCATTTTATAATATCAGCATTGTAATAACAATACAGACAATAATTATCGTTGATAATCCAATATAATCTCACCGGAAAAATTTCCTTTCACATTGTGAGATCTCCCTATTTGCTGGCCATCTCTTGCCAAAACTTCCTGGATTCCCTGCATGTTTTGCAGCTTCTCCTCTGCTGTTTATTTTCAATTTCTAAGGACTACATATCCCATGGTACCTTTACAAGGACTACATATCCCATGGTACCTTTGCAAGGACTCAACAGGAAGAAGGGTCAACCGTACACCGTAGGATAGATGAATATAGTGTATATTTATTGATCTATAGGACACACAAAACACCAGAACATAATCATAACAAAGAAAACAACAAAAGTGCTGTCTTATATAGGTATTAGTTAATAAAGAACACCTGTCCTAATCAGCACTCCTGAACCGAGGATACACATACTAATACATTGTAACAAAACATAAAAAACCATTATATCAAAAACAGTGATCTCAGAGAACAAGAAGGGAGGAAAAGAAAAAAGGGAAGCATAGTGGAATGAAAAGGGAAGCATAGTGGAATGAAAAGAGAAACAAAGAAAGAGAAAAAGAATAATGGATAAAAATAATTATGTAAAAATTATAAATGAAAAGTAAAATGAAAAATGAATGTTCTTTTTCTCTTTCTTTGTTTCTCTTTTCATTCCACTTTGCTTTCCTTTTTATTTTCCTCCCTTCTTGTTGTTCTCTGGAATCACTGTTTTTGATTAGTAGGCATACCCTCAGGATTCAGGTGTGCTGATTAGGACAGGTATTCTTTATTAACTAATACCTATATAAGACAGTACTTTTGCTGTTTTTTTTGTTATGATTAAGCACGAGATCGTGTGAAACACGTTAACATGTCCTGTATTCATGTCCTGGTGTTTTTTGTGTCCTATGGATCAATAAATATGCACTATATTCATCTATCCTCCGGCGTGCGGCTGACCCTTCTTCCTGTTGCATCGTGTGTGGTGGTGAGCCAGACCCTGTACCTGTTGTGGATTGATCTGGATTGTTTGCCTGAGCAGTATACCTCTGCTCTTTGAATTCAACCTTTACAAAGCTTTCATATCCCATGGTACATTTACAAGGATTACATATCCCATGGTACCTTTACAAGGACTATATATCCCATGGTACCTTTACAAGGACTACATATCCCATGGTACTTTGCTGCCTGCAAACAGTGATTTCGTTACTGGCTCTGCCTCCTGAAACTCCTCCTCTCAGCACCTCTGTAGTTCAGAAAGCAGGCTCTGAAATGTGTGGAAAAAAAAAAAAAAAAGAGACCTTCTCTGCAGCATGCTGGCAGGAGGCAGGCTTCACTACTTAAACTGTGGCTGCTCTTCTTTTTAAACAAGGAGCTAGATATTTTTAGACAGCTGTTGATGCAATTTTTTTTTAAAGTGGAGTTTTTCTTTAAAATTAAAATACATACTATTAAAACATGAAAATGTATAAAGAAATAAACTAGAATACAATACATTATATCTACACAAGACAGACAAAAAGAAAACTGTAGGAAAAAACTAATTACTGAAGAAATACTATATCTGATTTTCTAATTAATGCTAGAAAAAACTCTTTGTATCCATGAAAGAGCAATTAGAGGCAACAATGCCATAAAAATAAAATAAGGCTTAGTTTATAAAACCCATCATATTTACAGCTGTTGCCTAATAGGTTGAAGCAAAGGCTGAAAAATACACTGAATGAACAGACTAGGCTTTACAGTAGTACATGGATTTTTAGCAAGGGGTTTTAGTAGCAAAAACAAATGTAAATTGTGTGCAGGCATGTCCCCTCATATTTAAAGTGGAGATCCAGTCAGAATTAAAAAAAATAGCAGTCAGCAGCTACAAAAAAATGTAGCTGCTGACTTTTAAAACCGGACACTCACCTGTCCCTCGATGCTGCGGTGTCCTCACACCGGCAGGGTTGACCGACCGTCCTGTCTCCTCAGTGCTGGCATCTTCAGTGTGGGCACCCGGCTGTGACAGCTTGTCGCTTTGCAGCCGGGTTACCACTACGCATGCGCGAGTAACACTGTACTCTATGAATGGTCCCATAGTTTTCTGGGACCTGTCGTGTTCCGGGAAACTACGGGGAGGGAGGGGGGAGGACAACTTCCGTTTCTGAACACGGAGGCAATAACAGCGGAAGTGGGAGCGGGTACCATTCAAATTCGGGTACTTGCTCCCCTCTCCCTCTTCCCAAAGGTGCCAATCCTTAAGGGGGAGCAGGGGACAAAGTCTTAAAGCTGAACTTCCCCTTTTGGGTGGAGCCTTATTTAAGCCATTTTTTTCAGATAGAGTGGGTAAGAATTTGTATCAGGTATTTTTTTATAGGACCTAATTAGAGGGATTTCCATTACTTATAAAATATTAAATGTGTCGCGCTCCATCTACTAAACACTAAAATATTTGCATTGCTCTCCCCTTCAAATGTGCATTAAATACACATCTATACTAAATAATGAATAATATAAATAAATAAATCTAAATAGATAAATAAATCTAAATAAATATTAATCCATAGTGATATAAATAAATTAATATTAAAATTAAAACACCTCTGTGCTATAATCAATTATAAAGCAATATTGCTAAATATTATATAAATTAATAAGATTAATAATGTGAAAAAAACTCTAATAAATCTATTCAAATTCCATGTGCGTGATATTATAGTTATACAAATCAGATAAACAAAAAAACCACCATGCACGGTGATATATACAGTTGTGGCCAAAATTATTCAACCCCCACTGAAATTGAGTGTTTTGGCCAGTTTGACATTGCTTTTGATCATTCAGTCATCTTGCTTACATTTACATTAAAGAGGCACTTGTAGGTCAGACAAATATAACATAACAGTTATAATGAAATAACCACAAATGTCTTTTCTGTGCTCACAGCATTATCAGTTTTATTCAACCCCCAAGTGACATTCAATCTTAGTACTTAGTACAGCATCCTTTTACAGTTATAACAGCTTTTAAACGTGAAGCATAGCTTGACACAAGTGTCTTGCAGCGATCTACGGGTATCTTCGCCCATTCTTCATGGGCAAAGGCCTCCAGTTCAGTCACATTCTTAGGCTTGCGCACTGCAACTGCTTTCTTTAAGTCCCACCAGAGGTTCTCAATCGGATTTAAGTCTGGTGACTGCGATGGCCACTCCAAAATGTTCCAGCCTTTCCTCTGCAACCATGCTCTAGTGGACTTGGAGGTATGCTTGGGATCATTGTCCTGTTGAAAGGTCCAACGTCTCCCAAGCCTCAGGTGTGTGACGGACTGCATCACGTTTCCATCCAATATCTCCTGGTACTGAAGAGAATTCATGGTACCTTGCACACGCTGAAGCTTCCCTGTACCTGCAGAAGCAAAACAGCCCCAAAGCATGATTGACCCTCCACCATGCTTCACAGTAGGCAAGGTGTTCTTTTCATCATAGGCCTTGTTCTTCCTCCTCCAAACATAGCGTTGATCCATGGGCCCAAACAGTTCTAATTTTGTTTCATCAGTCCACAGAACACTATCCCACAACTTTTGTGGTTTGTCCACATGGCTTTTGGCATACTGCAGTCGACTCTTCTTATTCTTTGGAGACAGCAAGGGGGTACGCCTGGGAGTTCTGGCACGGAGGCCTTCATTACGCAGTGTGCGTCTTATTGTCTGGGCTGAAACTTCTGTACCCACATCTGACAAATCTTTTCTCAGTTCCTCAGCAGTCACACGGGGACTTCTCTCCACTCTACGCTTCAGGTAGCGCACAGCAGTCGAAGTCAGCATCTTCTTTCTGCCACGACCAGGTAGCGTTTCAACAGTGCCCTTTGCCTTGAATTTGCGAATGATGCTTCCTAAGGTGTCTCTTGGTATGTTTAACATCTTTGCAATCTTCTTATAGCCATTGCCCTTCCTGTGAAGAGAAATCACCTCTTCTCTTGTCTTCCTGGACCATTCTCTTGCCTTCACCATGTTTGTAACCACACCAGTAAATGTCTAGAAGGAGCTGAGTATCACAGTCATTTTAAAGCTGCCTAATTGGTGCTTATTATGCTTGATTGCTGCTCGGTGACATCCACAGGTGTTTTCAATACCTGATGGAAAGCACCTGTATGAACCTCTGTTCTTCAGAGTGGTAGTCTTTAAGGGGTTGAATAATTGTGGCAATGAAGAAACCACATAAGAACCATTTACTACTGTATTACATAAACAATTGATGTCATTTTAGTTGCATTTGGGTAGTTACAACGTCCTTGTAGGATTTGATTCTGAATACAATTCCAAATGTACACTATAGTCCCTAAACCCCTTTACAGCATTGGGGGTTGAATAATTTTGGCCACAACTGTATATGTGCAAAACATATATGTGCAAAAATGCAAAATACACAAATCAATTTTTTAAATAAAAATAAATATAAAAATAAAAAATAATAAAAAAGACCTCTATTTAATCTTGCTGTGCAAGTGATATGGTGTGCTCACCTCACTTATACAGCCCAAAGTTGTAAATAGAGCTATATACTTATTGTCCTTAACTAGACATAATATAAATGTCCCAATTTTGATCTTTGTATATATATAAAAATTATATTGCTATTGGAGTGGACTGTAATGTTACTCTCCTTCCACTGGGTGGCCTCCCAATTTCTTCTGAGCTGTGAGGGCTAGATGGATGGATACGGATATCTCCCCTCGTCCTGTGGGGTCTATCTCCTATCTCCTCTTCTTCCCTTTTGCTCCTCCAATTTAGACCATGAAAAAGAAAGATTCCCACATAGTGCTTTATCCTTTACAAAAGATTTTAATTATCTCCGGTAAAATGCGCACTCACATTCCACAAAGCAATACAGAGCGTTTTTCAATGTGTGCCCTTGCACAATAACAGTACTCGCCGTTCTGCTGAAAGTGGCGTCGTGACGTCAGAGCCCCTCCCCACTCTGACGTCAATATTTAGCAATATTGCTTTATAATTGATTATAGCACAGAGGTGTTTTAATTTTAATATTAATTTATTTATATCACTATGGATTAATATTTATTTAGATTTATTTATCTATTTAGATTTATTTATTTATATTATTCATTATTAATTAGTATAGATGTGTATTTAATGCACATTTGAAGGGGAGAGCAATGCAAATATTTTAGTGTTTAGTAGATGGAGCGCGACACATTTAATATTTTATTAGTTTATTTTCACACAGTATTATGAGTATGTGTTTTTGTGTTGATGCACCATCACATTTTTAGGAGTCAGTTATTTATAAGCATTTTTTAAATATCACTATAGTAGCTCACAAGTACACAATACTATGATTTCCATTACTTCCTGTGCTCGTGATACCCATGCAAAAACTCTAACCCTATTTTTTTGTAATCTGTGTCCCCATAGGATATATGAAATAATGTGTGTTAATGCAAAAATAAACCCAAAACAAAAAATTTAATCTATTGCAGTTTACCAATCATTAGAAATGGTGGCTGCATTCGTTGTTTTTTTTTCCCCTTTTCCTCTGTTTTTATCTGGTGAATCTGGCCAGTAACACACCTCCTGTATACACTAATAAATTGAATCCAAATTCCAGCTAACATTTTTTAAGCAGTTATAGCAACAATTTTGTTCCTTTTAGAATAAAGATTTTACATTAATAAACAAAAGTTGATCATTGTAAGCACTACTATCAGTTTTAAATGGTTTAAACAATGGTTGTTAAAACAACAATGTACTAGCTGGATCACCAGGTGAAAATAAAAGAAAGACCCCGCCCCCCCCCACAAAAATATAAAAATCTAAGACTTGCTAAGCTGCAATATAATAAATATTGCTTTTGGGTTTAATACCACTTTAATTATTTAATATATCAGACTTAGTGAGTATTTAGCATGATTTAACTAAAAACTATATTTGTTTAGATGTGCTCTAAACAGAGCACTGTCAGACTACTCCAGGTTAATGGCTGTATAATAACTACCTAACCTGTCACTTATGACAGGTTAATGGCTGTATATAGCAGTTTACAAGCTTTGCAACATGGAGGCATAGAAGGTAAATGGTGTTTATAAATAAACATACTGTATTTGTTTATGAAGTCCTTACACATTACAAAACAAAAACATTCTTGTATGGCAGTCCATTTAAATAATGCATATGAATGTTTCAAACAGTTCTTGCCTGCAATTTTAAGATACTGAAAGCAATTTTTTGTTCCAGAGTGTTTGTCCTCATTTCGATAGTTCAAAAGTTGGCAAAACTTGATATTAAAACAGAAAATAAAAGTGTTGTAGCAAAGGAACTTGTTCCAGAATGAGATAGTTCAAAGGAGACATGCTTTTTTCACATAATCCATGAAGAAGAAAACAAGATTGACAGGAGCCTTGCCTAGAAATGCAGGATTCTTCTAATTATATCAAGAATACTACCTTAATTACAAGGAATTGTTATATTCTGAGAATGTCACCTAAAGCTGCTCAACAGATGACTGCCACTTTGAATCATCTAAAAATGTTAACCATATTCTGTGGACAAGGCAAAGCACCATATCACAAGGATAAGAGCCTCTTCCCCCAACCCTGATGTGGTGGGTGTGGGGTCTGTGGGATGGTAGGATGGCAGTGTCAGAATCCAGAAGCCCCCTAAACAAAAGGGGGACACCCAGATTTGACCACCCTCCTATGTGAATGAGTAAGTGGTATTCACAAAAAAGTAAACAGTAAATAAAAACACACAAACAGCTTTTGACAAGTCTTTTATTAAACAAAACAAAAAACCAAACAATGTCCCACAATATAAATCCACCCTCAGTCACATTGTCCAGCAATGCAGATCCACAGCAATCATGATGAAAGATGCCCGGTGACATGACCCAATCAAGATAACTGCTTACCCACAAATGACAACTCCGGTGGATAACAGCTATAAACAAAGAAGTAGGGTCTCCTATATGGGCGGGGCAGAAGTATCAGGAGTAACCCTAGGTTCACACATAAGTGTTTTCTGCAGCTTTTTGCATAAACACAGTACAGTCCATTTAACATGATTTCCTATGGGACATGTTCACACCTGATGCATTTTTTTGGAAAGGGTCAGGGACTTTTTTGAATGCAAAAAGTTGCATTTTTGTTTCTAAAGAAGTCAATGGAACTGCTGTTGAAAAGCATGTAGTATTTTTATGCGCTTTTAATGTGTTCTAAATCTACCTAGCAACAAGAAAAATTTTAAAAAAAGCAAAAAACGCATCAAAAATACGTCAAAAACGCAAAGCAAAACGCAATGCAGAAACTGCTCAAAGGCAACCTGCATAGGTGTGAAACTAGCCTAAGCAAGTAGCACATACAGAGTTCACAAAATGTTAACATTAATATCATTCAGTGCTCCTACTCCTCGACCTCTCCGCGGCTTTCGACACGGTTGACCACCCCCTCCTCCTCAAAAAACTACACTCTCTCGGCCTCAGAGACTCCGCTCTCTCCCTATCTAACGCAGCACTCCTTCAACATCATCTATAACGCTACCACCTCCCCCTCACTCCCCCTCTCTTTTGGGGTCCCTCAAGGTTCTGTCCTCCGGCCCCTTCTCTTCTCCATCTACACCTCCTCCCTTGGCAACTGAAACACTCTCACGACTTCAACTACCATCTCTATGCCGATGACACTCAAATCTATCTCTCCACCCCTTGCCTCACCCCTTCAGTCTCCGCCCAAATCACTTGCCTACTGAACGACATATCGTATTGGATGTCACTCCACTTCCTCAAACTAAACCTTTCCAAAACTTTCCAAGCTCCTAGTTTTCCCCCAGCCCACGCCCCCCCTCTTGACTTCTCCATCACGTCCAGCAATGCCACCATCAGTCCCACCCCGCAGGCCAGAGTACTAGGTGTCATCCTAGACTCCAACCTGTCTTTCCAACCCCAGGTCCAACAAACTCATGTAGACTCCACCTCCGCAACATCTCCAAAATACGTCCGTTCCTAACCCTGGAAACTACTAAGCAACTCATCCACTCCCTTATCATATCACAACTTGACTACTGTAACTCCCTCCTCATCAGCTTACCGCATCACAGGCTATCCCTGCTTCAGTCTATCCTGAATACTGCGGCCAGACTCATCCACCTTACTAACCGCTCTGTATACGCCACCCCCCTCTGCCAACCCTTCCACTGGCTTCCAATTGCCCAACAACGGACCAAATTCAGAATGCTAACCTTGACGTACAAAGCTGTTCATAACACTGCCCCAAACTACATCACCGACCTGATATCCAAATACCACCCTAAAAAACGTACTCTCCGCTCCTCACAAGACCTCCTACTCTCTAGTTCCCTGGTCTCCTCCTCCCATGCCCATCTCCAGGGCTTGCCCCATCCTCTGGAACTCCCTACCCCAATCCATCAGAGTATCACCTACCCTCCTCTCCTTTAGACGCACCCCGAAGACCCATCTCTTCAGGGAAGCCTACCCCGCCCTCAGCTAATTGCCGATCTCCTCCACTCTTCTTACCACTCCAACCCCCACAGTTATCTCCTCTGTACCACTATCCCCTCCCTCCTAGATTATAAGCTCCAAGGAGCAGGGCCCTCGAACCCCTCGTGTATCAAATTGTATTGTTACTGTACTGTCTCCCATTGTAGTGTACAGCGCTGAGCAAACCGTTGGCGCTATATAAATACTGTATTATAATAATAATCATAAAACATATAAAGTCCATAAGCGTAAAAAGTTCAGTTTAGTGCAAATCTGATATCGTCCAATAACAGAATAGAGACCATCCATTGTGCAGAAGATGAAAGAAATGCCACTTATCCTCCACCCTTTATGCACTCATTAGATGGCTGACATACAATCACATACTGTATGTTATCAGCTATCCACCAGAATATTCCATAGGGATTCACAAAGTTCACCATGAGAAAAAATGAAGTTAAACAATAGTGGTATCAGGCTGCAACATATCAAAATTGAAAAATGTGAAGGGGATCTGTATACTTTATGAATGCACTGTACATAGCATAATGTAGCACACCAAAAGAGCCACTGATGAACTTGTTTCCTTTCTCCCTTAAATCACACACTACCCAGGCACACCACATTTTCTTCACTCTAGAAGTGTCTTTCTAGGGTTTTATTGGAATTTGGATGGGGTGAAGGGAGCATGGGATATTGATAAGCTGATAAACTGAACATTTTGAGGACTCTTCACTAACTTGCTTGAAATGCACAAAAAATGTCCATGACTTCATCTCAAGTGACCAAAAGCTACACACCTTCACTATTTTCTAGCTCTTGGGTTATCTACTCACATGACCACTGACTCCACCATAAGACAGCTGGACATTTTTCTCCCAACTTCCTCCTGGCATTCTTCAGTGAACTTCTCCAGATACACACCAACTATAGGACTGAGATTGCAAATAGGCCCCCCAGCTAAGGCTTTTAGCTGGGACCTCAATGTCTTCTTAAGGGCACCTCCAATAGTCCTGCACAGGGGTCTACACCAACAGGACTGGACCCAGGAACTCTGTTCTTCCTTTCTCAGGCCCCATTCTATGGACTGTCCAACCACTTCCTGGGCACACCTCCCTAGGGATTGGCTGGAGTCCCTTAAATATTCAGAATGCTCTTCCCCACACTGTAAATTTTAGAATCCTCTAGAACAGGGATCTTCAAACCCCGGCCTGCAGGCCACATCCAGCCCGTCTGTGTTTTAACTGTGGCCTGCAGCTCTCCCAGACTCTGCTGACACAGTACTGACTCCCGTGCTGGCAAGCTGTGCAGTAATTGGTTACTAGGACCGCTGGTGTCCTAGCAACCCATGACGTTATCAGTGAAGCATGTCCCACCCACTGTTTGTATTCATTAGCAGCAGGAGGGAGCCGGGAGGTGCAGGAGAGCAGTGTTAGAAAGCTGGAGGTTAATGTGCTAACACCCCATCCAGGAGACTCTGATGGGGACACAGATGGGGGACACTTATGGGGGAGACTCTGATTGGGGACTTCAATATGGGGGAGGCTGATGGGGATACAGATATGGGGGAGACTTTTATTTGGACATGGATGTGCAGAAAGGCGCTGGTGGGGACACGGATATGCGAAAATCTGCTGATGGGGACAAGGATGTGCATAAAGGCGCTGATGTGGACATGGATGTGTAAAAAGCTCTGATGGGGACACGTGTAGCACTGCCCCTTGGGACAAGCTGGAATATATTATGGGTCCTGCGCTCAATAGATCCAACCCTAAGCAAACCCAATCCCTCTGGCACAACTGGTAATGAATAGCAAATACCCCGCCAAGAAATTTGCTGACACAGGGTTAAATGAAACAAGAACAATTTTATGGAGAATGAAATGCAGTGTAGAGGGGTGGGATTCCCCTTTCAACTTCAAAACTTACTTTTCTTCTTTTATGCAATGCAGTAAATTTGGTCTGCCACTAGAGGGCTTCACAGCCAAGAGTCTCCGGATGGCAGAGTTGCACTTTAAGCAGAATACAACTGATATCAAACAAATAAACTTACTTATACTCTATCAATGAAATGTATTACCCACACCGGTGTATGATTCTGCTTCTGAGGGGCGTTAGCCAAAAATCACCTCAGAGTCAGAACAGAATGCAATAAAGAGGTACCTCTAATAAGGCTACTAAGCCAGATTCCCCCACTTCAGTCCTGGTAACGGTGGAGCTCTAGTTGGTGCACATTTAGTCCTTACAATGAATTAAATAGCAGCTGAAGGCTTCTTTGGAGTTTCAGCTGGTGTGGGTTACATCCAATTTCACTAGGTTTCTGGGCTGAGAGGGTCCAACCTCAGTGTCTAAACGCAACACAAAGCACCCCAAGACCAGGGGCAGTCGCAGGATGCAATCTCCCAGTATGTGTCAGTCCCCGGGGCAGACAGTCTCAATTACACTGGTGGTGAGGGGCAAAGCAGGCAGGGGGATCTGTGGCTTGCACAGGGCCCCAGATGGGTGAGATCCCAGCAGTGGGGAGCGGATGTCCCAGTCTATATGCAAAGTGTAAATGGTGTGTCTTACTCTCTCCAGGGGGACAGCTCACCAGACTCTGAACACACAGCAGGGTCCCTCTATCCTCGCTGGGTGCTGTAGTGCCTCCTCCTCTGCTTGGACGGGCTCCACATGTCCCTGTCTTTTCTCCAGCCTCGTGTCTCTCTGTTCTCCCCTTCACTTCCTGCTCTCCTCCCTCTCCCAGCGTTCTTTGCTGTGTAGTGGATGAGTCATGAACTTGGCAGAATGCCCAGGTTTCACAAATAGGAGAGAGAGAGAGAAAGGACTGACTGCTGATCATGTGATTCCTTCTGAATCCTCTTGTACAAGGAGCCTGCTACACACTCCCCCCACCAGAGAAGCTTTGGTCCTCCAAAGACAGCAGTAAAAACAACCTGTTACATGCTTTGTATATACACGCGGAGAAAAAGCAAAGTTAGTACACACAGGAAATTAAATTATTCACACTTGCATAAGAATCTGGCAGAGGAACCTCCCACCATGTAGCAGAGTGAGGGTTGTCCTGCCCATAGGCCACACTAATGGGAATGCCCCAACCAGATGTGCCAGGGGGTGAGTTGGGGCTGTTCTCTACCGAAACTGCTGTAGGAGAACCAGGCGTCACAAGATTCCTTTGAGAAGCATGTACTACTTCCTCAGAGTTTTCACCCAACACATCATATGTCAGTCTCTTTGGGGGTTGAATAACTCTACGCTCTCTCTGTTCTCTGGGCTCTAGCAATGGTTCTGGCATTGCTTCCGATGTTGGTTCTGACACTACTGACTCATCAACCCTCGCTTCTTGCTCGACGCTCTCTGTCTCTCCCAGTTCAGCTTCCTCCACATCTTCTCCCTCATCAACAATGGACCACCAGTCTTCAGGTTCTTGCAAGTCTGCTGCAGGTTGGGCCTGAGGCACAAATTCAGGAGCCTCTGGCCTAAGAGGAACTACGTCAGTCACTCCAGTGGAAGAAGGAATGGTGGGTTCGGAAATGTCAGATGGCCACAGCAAATCTGTCCCTACCTCCTCACTCTCACTGTCTTCTTCATCTGCAGGAGGTGGTGTGGGTTGTGACCTGGTCACAGGTCTAGTCCTCTGAGAAGTTGAGGGGGTAGACTGTGGATCAGATTGTGATGGTAGACGGACTGCATCTGACAAAGACAAAAGGTGGTTGCGGTGCCAGGTTTTGAGTGGGCCAACACCCTTTTCCGGTCGAATCTGGTAAACTGGTAATCCAGGCAATTGTTTGCAGATGACATAGGGCTCTGATCGCCACCGATCCGCCAACTTGTGTTTTCCAGGGATACCCAGATTTCTCAGTAAGACTCTGTCTCCAGATTGTAAGTCCTGTACTCGCACTCTTAGATCAAAGTTCTCTTTGTTTCTCTGACCCCTGGCGTCTGAGGTGGCTTGAGCCTTCTCATAAGCAATCTTCAGGCTTTTCCTTAGGCGGTCCACATATCCTCTATGAGAAGCTGCAGAGGTATGGTCTACAGAGGTTCCAAAAGCCAAGTCTACTGGCAGTCGGGCTTCCCGGCCGAACATCAGCCGGTAAGGAGAGTATCCTGTAGCATCATTGGCAGTGCTATTGTAGGCATGTACGATGGCTGCTACATGCTTACTCCAGTGTTGCTTTTGCACTGAAGTCAAAGTCCCGAGCATATTCAGGAGGGTACGATTGAATCTCTCTGGCTGAGGATCTCCCTGAGGATGGTATGGAGTAGTCCTCGACTTTTGGATGCCTAGTAGACTCAAGAGTCTCTTGATGAGATTGCTCTCGAAATCTCTCCCTTGGTCTGAGTGGATACGTTGTGGTAGTCCGTAATGCACAAAGAACCTTTCTACTAAAATCTTTGCCACAGTTGATGCTAACTGATCTCTAGCAGGAAAAGCCTGGGCATACCTGGTAAAATGGTCAGTCACTACCAGGATATTTCCCTGTCCACTCTGATCCGACTCCAGGCACAGGAAGTCAATGCACACCAACTCCATGGGTCCCTGACTTTGAAGGTGGCCCATTGGGGCAGCTCTCTGAGGCAGAGTCTTCCTCTGAATACATCGGATGCAGGAGTGACAGTAACTTTCAACTTCTGTCCACATGCAGGGCCAGTAGAAGCGGTCTCTTACCAAACAAAAGGTTCTTTCTGGCCATGGTCATCATGGAGAGCAGTCAGCACCGTTTCTCTGTGTTTTGCGGGCAAAAATAGCTGCCATTTCTCTTCAGGATCATCAGAGGGGCCCCTTCGGTAGACCACTCCGTGGCGTAACTGTAGCCGATCCCACTCACGATGTAGCCGCCGGGCCTCCCTTGACGATGTAAGAAGCAAATCAGGGCTTTTGCTTTCTAAAGCCTTCAATACTAGGCTGCAGAGGGGGTCTTCCAACTGATCTCTTCGCAGATCCTTCCTGGAAAGTTTGGGCAGGCCTTCACCCCCAACCTGGGTGACATTGCAATAACACCTGGGAACGCCAGACGCCGAAATCCCAATGTCTTCTGCCCTGGACCCACCTCTTGTTCGGTGTTCCACTCCTTGACATAAGGCTCGTACCCCTTCAGAGGGCACCTGAGTCCACTCTTCTGGGGAATCCTTGGAACAGTGAGGTCTTCGGGATAAGGCATCGGCATCCCTATTCCCAATCCCTGGCCGATAACTGAGGCTGAAAGTGAACTCCGATAAGGCAGCTAACCACCTGTGGCCAGTAGCATCCAGCTTAGCTGTAGTGAGAATGTATGTGAGGGGGTTATTATCTGTTTTTAATCACAAATTCTGCTCCATATAGGTAATCTCGAAGTTTGTCCACTACTGCCCACTTCAAGGCCAAGAATTCAAGCTTGTGGGTGGGGTAGTTCTTCTCAGCGGACGCCAAACCCCGGCTCACATAGGCGACAGGTCGCAAGCATCCATTCTGTTCTTGATAGAGGACTACCCCTAACCCATCTCTACTTGCATCCACATGCAATACGTACGGCTTGGCTGGGTCTGCATAGGCCAGGATTGGGGCGGTGGTTAGACTCTTTTTCAGCCGTTCAAAGGCCTCTTCACACTGGGTTGTCCATTGTCCTTGAATAGATTCCCTAGGCCTCCTGGGTCCCACTGCTGGCTTCGCAGGTCTAGAAAGATCTGCATCATCATTGTCTTCTTCGTTTCTGAGTTCATTGAGTGGGCGGGCTATCCGAGCAAAGCCCTGGACGAATCTGCGATAATAGGAGCAAAACCCCAGGAAAGATCTAAGCTCTGTGACATTTGTGGGCCTTGGCCATGAGGTGACAGCTTCCAGCTTCTTGGGGTCAGTGGCCACTCCGTCGGCAGATACGATATGAGCCAGGTAATTGACCGAGGGTTGGTAAAACTGGCACTTCTCCAAAGACAACTTCAGTCCCTCATCATGAAGTCTCTTGAGCACCTTCTCCAATCTCTCCTCATGTTCCTCCAGAGTCTTCCCGAACACAATGATGTCGTCCAAGTATACCAGTAGTTCAATTAAATTCATGTCACCCACCGTCTTCTCCATCAGCCTTTGAAAGGTGGCTGGAGAGTTGCACAAACCTTGAGGCATTTGGTCAAATTCAAAGAACCCTATTGGGGTTATGAACGCGGTCTTTTCTCGGTCTTCCGGGTGCATGGGGATCTGGTAATACCCATTCTTCAGGTCCAGGACACTGAACCACTTTGCCCCTGATAGGCTTTGCAAAGCATCCTCTATCCTGGGGGTGGTATACTGATCAGGAACAGTTCTTCGGTTTAGCGTCCGGTAGTCGATGCACAATCTCAAAGATCCGTTCTTCTTCCGGACCACCACTATCGGAGAGGCGTATGGGCTTCGGGACTCTCTGATGATGCCTGTCCTCTTCAACTCTGCCAATTGCTCATGCAGGTCTTCCAAATCTCCCAATGGAACTCGTCGAACCCTTTCCCTGAATGGGGCGTCTTCTCGAAGCCGAATCCGATGATGGGCACTCTCTGCACACCCCACATCGAACTCACTTTTGGAGAATGCAGCCCGCCACCTTAGGAGTTGATTCTTCGCTCTCTCTCTCCATTCCGGGGAAAGGGGGGTGTTCCTTGGGTAAAACGCATCGACAGGGATTTCTTTCTCTCTTCCGTCCCCTAGCTCAGTGGGCAAGATTGGGGTTGCAGGATCCACATGTCCTAACAGCACCCGAGCTGGGATTTTCACTGGGGCAGCAGTTGGGTTATGAACACTGACCGAAACCTTTCCGTGGCTCCTCCGTAGCGCTTTTGTTGACACTACCTCCGGGAAGATCTCCACTCCTGTGTTCTCTTCACAGCCACCAGCCTCAAGGACAATGAAAGGGCCTGGCTGCTTCCAGGTCAATTTGACTGATGCTTGTAAACACGCCACCTCTCCGGGTTGTAGCACCTTCTCATGTTGATCCAGGCGCCATATCTTCCCTATTCTTTCCGCTGGGGCTCTCCTCTCTTGTACCAGGCGCTGATATGCTTGCCTCAGCATGGGATGTACAGAAGTGGGTTGATCATTGGGCTCTTCGACCAATGGCGCCAACAGCCTTCTGACGAGATTGGTGTTGGTCCCTATGATTAGGGGACTCCTATTGGCCCCAGGCGGCCGGGGACAGATGACGGTTAAGGCTTCGAAAGTCTCAGCCTTCCCTGTCATGGAAGGATCAAAAGTTAGTCTGACTGATAGGTAACCATCATAGGGAAACTTCTGGGTTCCTATGCCCCATATTTCCAGGTCTTCCAGTTTCTGCAAGGGCAAATGCTTCAGATGCTTGTCATAGAAGTCTCGGTACAGAAGGGTTACTTGGGCTCCGGTGTCCAGAAGAGCCCTGGTATAAATCCCTTCTACCTGAATCGGGACGACAGGGGAGGGTCCCACTAAATTCTCAGGGAGTGGTGAACAGGTAGCCGTCTTCTTCTGTTTTGCAGTTCTTATCCTTACTCCCCTCCTGGGGGAGTTTTGGCTCGGCCTAAGCCGTGGTTGACTCCCAGGTTTGAGGTGTGCACTGACTCCCTGAGGTGAAGTGGCATTTTCCCTAGGCTGTTTGTAAGGGATGGTGGGGTCCTTCTGGATAGGACCAGATTTTCTCCGCGGCCCCCCTTTTACTTGGTTGAGTGGAGCTAGCTACGGTGGTGGGGTCCCTGGGTTGCACCTTCACCAGGGCCCTCTGAAGTTTTCCGCCAGTTTTTGGCGCTTAGCTTCAGGCTTCCTGGGGCTCGGACAGACTCTCCTGACATGTCCGGTCCCTCCACAATTAAAGCAGATCATTTGAATGGTGGGACTAGTTGCTTGCGTTGGGGCAACTCCTGACAGGTTTTCAGAAACTGCTCTCGTCTCTCTCGCTAAACCAGACGGTCCCGCCATTAGTAAGGTCACCATCTCCATTAGTTGGGACACCTGAGTCTTAAGGAGTTCAACTTCAGGGGTGTCACCTCCCACATTGACTACCCGGACCCCTACAACAGAGTCTGACTGTCTCTCTTTGTCATCCAACATGGCTTCCTCCTCTTGCACAGTCCGGATCAAGTCTGGATAGTTCAGGAGGCCACCATCTCGCCGAGTTCGTAATAGAATAGCAATGGGGTCTAGGGGCCTGGCTCCCCGTAGGACTTGTTGCGCCCGAACCTCATCTACTCTTTCAGGGCCTATTCCCCTTTTTAGCAGAATTTGGTATATTATCTTGTCTAGACATCCCATGTAACTGGAGAGTTTCTCCCCTTCATTTTGGTAGTTATGCTCTAGCTGATAGATGAGGTCTGAAGCCTTTTCAGTACTCCCAAATACATCTTGTAAAATATCTAGATAGTCCTGAGCAGTGCAATCCTGTTTGCTAAGTTTTAGGTTGCGAATGGCTTCCAATGCAGGGCCCCTTAGGCTCTCCGTAATCCTCTGTTTCTTGTGGGCCTCAGGAATGTCCCATTCACTTAGTGCTTGCATGGCTTGGTCTAGCCACTCTTCAAAGCCATCCTCCCCGGTAGGTATTGGTTGCCTACCCGAGAAGAATCAGAGCTTCCGATACATCCCTGTGTATGGAGAGGGGTCTTTGCGGCATTTTAACATGAAGTCCCCCAATGCAGTGAGGAATTCTGGGCCTATGGTGGCTAGAGGTGTCTGGGACAGGGGTTCTTCCCTCTCAGGTTTTGCACAACTAGGCCCGGGGGTGTTCAACTGAAGTAACTGGAGCCTTGTCCCATCCTCTATTTGGATATTGGCTCCTTGGAAACTGTCAGGGATCCCCTTCTTCCACTCTAGCAGGGCATATGCCAGGGTGGTGTCTGAGGCGGGTATCACATCTATCACCCACGTTTTCTTTCCCTCTGTGGGTAGTGCATTCACTATCTTGGTAATCTGTTCTTCGGTCCCCATTTCTCTGGGGAACTCGACCACTACACTCCGCTCTGGGCAAGCATTTTCCCTGCTGCACCACTTGGTCACGGCTGCGACGTCCATCTTAGGAGTTGGTATAGGGCACTGCTTGAGTGGTTGTTGGGTAATTGAGCAGCAAGAATCCCGGACGAGCCCCCACGTGTAGCACTGCCCCTTGGGACAAGCTGGAATATATTATGGGTCCTGCGCTCAATAGATCCAACCCTAAGCAAACCCAATCCCTCTGGCACAACTGGTAATGAATAGCAAATACCCCGCCAAGAAATTTGCTGACACAGGGTTAAATGAAACAAGAACAATTTTATGGAGAATGAAATGCAGTGTAGAGGGGTGGGATTCCCCTTTCAACTTCAAAACTTACTTTTCTTCTTTTATGCAATGCAGTAAATTTGGTCTGCCACTAGAGGGCTTCACAGCCAAGAGTCTCCGGATGGCAGAGTTGCACTTTAAGCAGAATACAACTGATATCAAACAAATAAACTTACTTATACTCTATCAATGAAATGTATTACCCACACCGGTGTATGATTCTGCTTCTGAGGGGCGTTAGCCAAAAATCACCTCAGAGTCAGAACAGAATGCAATAAAGAGGTACCTCTAATAAGGCTACTAAGCCAGATTCCCCCACTTCAGTCCTGGTAACGGTGGAGCTCTAGTTGGTGCACATTTAGTCCTTACAATGAATTAAATAGCAGCTGAAGGCTTCTTTGGAGTTTCAGCTGGTGTGGGTTACATCCAATTTCACTAGGTTTCTGGGCTGAGAGGGTCCAACCTCAGTGTCTAAACGCAACACAAAGCACCCCAAGACCAGGGGCAGTCGCAGGATGCAATCTCCCAGTATGTGTCAGTCCCCGGGGCAGACAGTCTCAATTACACTGGTGGTGAGGGGCAAAGCAGGCAGAGGGATCTGTGGCTTGCACAGGGCCCCGGATGGGTGAGATCCCAGCAGTGGGGTGCGGATGTCCCAGTCTATATGCAAAGTGTAAATGGTGTGTCTTACTCTCTCCAGGGGGACAGCTCACCAGACTCTGAACACACAGCAGGGTCCCTCTATCCGCGCTGGGTGCTGTAGTGCCTCCTCCTCTGCTTGGACGGGCTCCACATGTCCCTGTCTTTTCTCCAGCCTCGTGTCTCTCTGTTCTCCCCTTCACTTCCTGCTCTCCTCCCTCTCCCAGCGTTCTTTGCTGTGTAGTGGATGAGTCATGAACTTGGCAGAATGCCCAGGTTTCACAAATAGGAGAGAGAGAGAAAGGACTGACTGCTGATCATGTGATTCCTTCTGAATCCTCTTGTACAAGGAGCCTGCTACACACGGATGTGTGGAAATCTCTGATTGGGACATGGATGTGCAGAAAGGTTCTGAGGGGAAATAGGTTTGTGTGGAAAGCTCTGATGGGGACACAGATATGCTTTTGGCTCTGATGAAGACACAGGTGTGCAAGGAATCTCTGATGGGGGCATGGATGTGTGGAAAGCTCTGATAGGGACACAGATGTGTGGAAAGCTGTGATGGGGACATGGATGTGCAGAAAGGCTCTGATGGGGACACGGATGTGCAGAAAGGCTCTGATAAGGACACAGATGTAAAAAGAGCATCTTGAGGAGGACATTGATGTAAGTAGGGACTCTGATAGGGACACTGATGTAAGAGGGGACTTTGTTGTAATGGTGGACTCTGATTTGAATTCTGATGTAAGGCTAAAATGTCAAATATTTTCCTTGTTCAGATATCTCCTTCAGTATGGAAGGAAAAAAGAAAAGAAAAGTAGACACCGAGTGCCGCCTGTTTAATGAACAATGGAGCATAAAGTACGCTTTTTTGATCTCGATGGGAAAGCAGATTAAAAAAAAACGGTTTCAAAATCCATTTGACTGGGAGAACCATCAGCCAGGGAAGGAGCTTGAGCATGGTGCCGTCAAAGGGCATGAAGTGAGAGCTCCTGAGAACCACCAGAAATAATGCCTAGGAGAACCTGAGACACCTGGGGTTTCTCAACCCTACGTTAGCCTAAGTGTGTTTCGCTTGGCTGGTGCAGTTGTGTGGGCTCTGGGGGAGGAATGTAGGCCAGTCATCGGTTGGAGGAGAGGCGGGTTCTAGCGGAGAGTGGAGCGGTGAACGCTGGGAGAAGTCACATGGTCACTGCAGAGGAGCACTTGGAGATGTTGGCAGGACATGAGAGAAGGAGAGCCGACATGGTGAGGACCAGAATGGGCAGGATCCCACGGAGGGTGATCCCCTCACTCTAGACCTCCTTAGACCATCCTGGACCACCCTGAACTACCCTCAAGAAGAGGACAGATAGTTCATGCAGTGCTCTGCACATTGAGTAACAGTAATGGTGGAGCTGGTGAAGGCAGAGCAAAAGGTAGTGTGTGAGGTTCTGTGGGAAGCGGTGAGTCCAAATTGGTTTATAGTTTTAAAAGGAATCATATGAGGGATCACCAAGTGGGTTCAGAAGAGGCAAGAAGAAAGGAAAAGAGGTATAGAGAGTCCCAAAATGCCCAAATTATACAGGTGTGGAGGCACTCCAAAACGTTAAGCTCCATAGTGTGGTCTGGTTGAGAGAAATTATGTCCCGCAGGTGTGCAAAAATCATCTTCCTTATGCTATTGAATGGTGTGTCTGTACAAATTCATTTCTGCTTGTAATGTTTGTCCTGTTTCACAAACAGAAGATCTTTGGCTACATTTTTTGCATTGAATGAGGTACACAACATTACTGGTGGTACAGCTGTATAATCCTGTGACATTGAAGTGTGTGTGTCACTTTTTAATGGATTGATTGCGCAGGTTGTAACATTTTTTTTTGTTACAGGTCTTGGCTCCTTTATTTGTGATTTTATAGTCAGAATGAGTTCCCTGTTGATTATTTACTGTCTGGGATTGGGTGGTTGGCTGAAAGCCAACATTGGGAATTATTGAAATATTTCAGAGTCTCATCCTCTGGTATTATGGCTATAAATCTTTGAATATCTTTCATATACCTTCTAATGCAGGATTGTATGTTGTTACTAGAGGTACACAGTTATTTGTTTTTTTTTTTTTGCTCTGTATTGGATGGAAGGTAGTTCAGACTCACCATGACTCATTGAGATGCAACAGAGCTGGTGGCTGTACTGTGTTCAGTTTCCCACCCACACCTCCTCTGAAGCTGCATGGACTGGAGTGTGGGCGGTCACAGAGGGAGGCAGAGCAGATCCATCCTCTCTCCCCTCTTCTCCTATTGGTACAGAGGATGGAGGAAGGGGCTGGGCCGTGAGAAGAACATAGCAGCAGTGGGGCAGAAAGAAAACTGAAGCATCAGGCATGTTCTGTGCAGTGGTGGGGGCAGTGACAAGCAGCGATCTCCTCTATGGCTTGCAATAAAGCAGCTGGAAGCAGATTCTCCTCTCCCTGCCGCAGCTTTCAGCTGCTTTATTGAAAGCCATACAGAAGATCGCTGCTTGTCACTGCTCCCCATCCCACACACCCCTAGTGCCAGCAATGCTCACTGCCCCCACCTTATTTCCACTCACAGGCAAGTGGAAATTTTAGGGGCTGCAGGGATGGTTGGCAACTCTCCTTAGGTTTGAATAGTCTATTTTTAGTTTGATTAACACCTTTCACCCATCAATGAGTAAAATTGTTTTAGATTTTCTTCACCTTCTGTCTATATGATGGGAATGTCATTGATACAGTGAGTGTTGATATGGCTTTTATTGTACGCAGTTAGTCTGTTCTCCAGGTTAGCCATAAGTAAGTATGGATACTAGGGTGCCATTTTACTTCTGAAAAGCAGTACACATAGCTTGAAGAGAGATGACATTATTGAAAGTAAAGTAGTTGTGTGTTAGAATTAATTCAATGAGCTGTGTCATCCTCAATGCTGTAGTTGTGGTTTGGAGAGGATGATAAAAATCTGTAACCTGTAGCAATCCCATGCTTTGTAAAGGGATGTTCCTTTACAGAGATTCTAAACCTAAAAGGGACTAGAAATGTGTTTGTTGATAATTGGTGTAGGTTGTTGATTTTGTTCAGAAAAATCAATTGCTTCGTGCAGGAAACTAGCAGTATTTTGGACCAATGGTTTTAACCTTTTTTCACAGAAGGCCTGAGATTTGGTCAGTAAGTGTGTTCATACCTGTTATAATTGTCTACCTGAATTCCCTAGCAACATTTCTGAACTATCTAGAATTGCACTGATAAGTGCTGAATATAGGTGGGTCAGTAGTATTTTAATTAGACTTTATAATTGTTGAGTTAAATTGCTGGTCAGATCATAATCCTGTTATTTATAGTAAGTAGCATTTGGCAGTTGTCTCTGACCCTTTTGTATGTATTTATTATTCATCATTCCCCATTTAGCTGCTGGTCTGATGTGTTGGCCTGCTTGTTGCATAAATCATATATATCTTTTTGCTCCAGCAGTTACAAATTGTATAAAATTTTCATTTGCCCAAAGATGTTATTCATAGTCTGAAGCTGTTAATCTAGGTTACCAGTTTGGGGTTATGTCCTTGTGGAGGTGGCTATTCTTTTTGTCACATTCTATTGTCATAGAACTGCTATCATTTCTGTGAAAGTATTCTTTGAGCCTTTTTCCATATCTAAAAACAACTTCAAATTATCCAGTGTGGTGGTTAGTCAGAATGTAAAACCTTAGTTCTGGTTTGGAAAGTTTGTGATCTGACAACTTTATGATTCCACGTTCCTCGGTTACATCCCCATTATCAGTAAGGTCAGCGTGTTCATATCTTATACCTTGAAGATCTAGATTGGCTTCCGGGTCACTGATAGAAGAAAGTGTAGACATAGGGTTGGTTTCATGGTGCTTGGATTGTATCCAAAGAGTCTACTTTTTGTCTAGTTACTAGAGGGGTTTTTTTGCTTATTCATGGAATACTTTTGCAGGATAGTTTCCATTTAATTTTAAAATTCTGCTAGTAGTAGTAGGATCCGATTTAGTTTTTTTTTTTTTAAAACCCAGAAGAAAAAAAAAAAAAAAAAAAAAAAAAAAAAAAAGCAGCTTTTTTCACCCAATTGTTATTCTTTAACCATATTGAATAAGTATGAGGTTGTTCCATAGTCTCAGTGGTGCATTTGCACAAAGATTTTTTTAATACAGCGACCTTGTGGTATGAAATTCCTCTTTTTGCATCTTGAGAGAAAGAAGATGTCACTGTCAAGATGTGTTTTCCTTTGCGATTAGGTTAACATCTTCATGCAGTATTTTCCATCTTATTAAGACTCTGAAAAAGAAAAAAAAAAAAAAAGTTTGTGTATTAGTATTACTCGGATCTTGCCGAAGATAGCACACCTCTAAAGCATGTCCTGAAATTGTATGTTAATGCTACTAATAAGGAAAAAAAAAAAAAAAAAAAAAAAAAAAACCTGTATCATGGACAGTACTCAGTTGGTTCTTTCGCAAGTGGACCAATATGGCTACAATCAACTCAAGTTGAAACTTTGTAAGCAAACAAATCTGTACCATGCCTGAAGGGTTGTATACATTAATAAAATTGCTGCTTCCAGGCAACGAAAAAAAATATTTAAAAATCACTGCTTTGATACATATTCCCCAGGTCACTGCCAAGCTCCCTACACCCTTTGTTTGGCATTCCATTGCCTAGAAAATGGCCATTACTGCATTCTAAGATTAATCTTCCATTGATTTCAGCATCCAAACAGGTAAAAATTTGCTAAACTCATCCTAAACCGAACCCAAGTATGCTTGGTCCAGCACCAGTTACAAGACAAAAATTAGTATTTTCCCCCTCTCAGTTTCAGCCCTGGACATTCTCAGCAGTAAATATCACAGTCACTGCTTTATAAATATAAAATTTAGTGTAAAGCATGAATCCCTAAGCACATTCATATACAAATTGAAAATAGTATTGCCAAATGTTTCCTGTAGAGCTTGTCAGTTATTTTAATGGACAGGAGCTGTCAAAATCCCCACTCCCAAAAGAAAATTAAAAAAAAAAAAAAAAAAGGGGGGGGGGGGGGGGGGTGACTGCATAAAGTTGGTCACAAGCAGAGACCCATTTTCTGTTTAAACACTTGAACCCCAGGATCCAGCATTAAGCCCAGCAGCTAAAACAATCAGCTCATGGGCATATGATGTTTGAACAGACCACTGCATATGTGGACACTGTAAATGGGAAGGAATGTTAACACTTCCTGTCGGTACGGAAGTCAGGACAGAGCTGTTGTGGCTCTGTTCAACTTCTTCTTACTGCAGTAGATCACAGCTATATTCCTCTATTGCTAGTTTCAGCCAGTAATTAATCAGTATTAGGAGTGATCTGCTGCTGTGTAGTTGCATAAGGATCTAGATCAGGTCCCCGCTGACCAGACTCAGAACTCCATGGAGGGGGGGGGGGCTGGGTGAAAGTCACTGGCAAGTCTAAGGATTTCTCCCCCCACCTTTCAGAACTGCACAGACCACTACTTGCAGGACCTTCCTGCTGAAAGACTGGTCTGTCGCAGCCAGCAAATCCACTGCACCAGCCCTTTCAGCCCAAGAGTCCACCACCGATCTTGTAGAGTGTGCTGCAACCCCTTCTAGAGGGACTTTGTCTAATGCCCTGTAGGCTTCTTTGATGGCTTGTCTGAGCCATCTGCCCAGGGTACTCTTGGAGGCTCTCCCCGTTGCAATTACCCATAAAAAGGAGTATGAAG